>NW_007258196.1:163698-324960 GCF_000164805.1 Carlito syrichta | reverse complement strand
GTAATTCTGGCTACTTGGAAGGCTGAGGCAGAAGGATCACTGGAGCCCAGCAGGTCAAGGCTGTGGTGGCCAGGAGCGGCCACTGCACTCCAGTCTGGGTGACAGAGTGAGACTCCAACTCAAAAAAAACAAAAAAACAAAAAAAAAATCAACAAAACAAAAAACTGGTTCTTTGAAAGGATAAACAAGATTGACAGTTGCCTAATTAGATTGATCAAGAAAAAAAGAAAAAAGCCCAAATAAACACAATCAGAAATACAAAAGATCAGGTCACACTGACCCCAAAGTAATACAAAAGATTATCAGAAATTACTATGCACACCTGTATGAAAACAAATTCAAGAATCTATATGAAATGGGGGACTTTCTGACATCATACAACCTCCTAAGGTTGAAATACAAAGACACTAACACATAAAGTAGACCCATAACAACCTAGAAAACTGACTCTGTCATAAGAAAACTATCTACAAAACAAACAAACAAACAAACAAACAAACAAACAAAAAACCCTGTACCAGACAGCTTCCTAGCATAACTCTACAAAGCATACAAAGAGGAGTTGATACCAATCCTACTGAAAGTAATCCAGGTGATTGAGAAAGATGGATCTCTCCCCAAATCATTTTATGAAGCTAACATCACACTGATACCCAAACTGGGTAAAGATCCAACAACAAAAAAGGGAACTACAGGCAAAGATCCCTGATGAACATAGATGCAAAAATTGGATCCAACAATACATCTCAAAAATCATTCACCATGATCAAGTAGGCTTCATCTCGGGATGCAGGACTGGTTCATCATCTGCAAGACCATAAGTGTAATTCTGTACATTAACAGATGTAAAAACAAGAACCACATGATTACATCATCAGATGCAGAAAAAGTTTTTGATGAAATCCAGCATCCCTTCTTGATAAAAACCCTTCAGCCCCTAGGTATAGAGGGAACATGCCTCAAAAATAGTAAAAGCCATCTATGACAAACCCACAGTCAATATATCACTAAGTGGACAGAAGTTAGAAGAATTTCCCCTGAGAACTGGAACAAGAAAAGATTGCCCACTCTCACCCCTCCTGTTCAACATAGTATTGGAAGTCCTAGCTAGAGCAATCAGACAAAAGAAGGAAATCAGAGGTATTCAAATAGGAAAAGAGGAAGTTAAGTTATCCCTCTTTGCTAACAATATGATCCTATACCTTGAAAATCCAAGAGAATCTGTCAAAAGCTTCCTTGCACTGTTAAGGACTTTGGCATAGCCTCAGGGTACAAAATAAATGTGCAGAAGAGAGTTGCATTCTTCTTTTTTTTTAGAGTTGGAGCCTCACTCCATCACCCAGACCGGAGTACATTGGCACACTCCCAGCCACCACAGCCTCGACCTACTGGGCTCCAGCGATCCTTCCACCTCAGCCTTCCAAGTAGCCAGAACTACAGGTGTGCGCTATCATGCCTGGCTAATTTTTGATGTATTGTAGAGACGAGGTCTCACCAAGTTGCCCAGGTGGGTCTAGAACCCATGAGCTCAGGCAATCCACCTGCCTGGGCCTCCCAAAGTGCTGGGATTACAGGCTGAGCCACTGAGCCCAGCCAAGAATTGCATTCTTATACTCCCATAGCAAACAGGCAGAGAACCAAATAAAAAGCACAACCCATTCACAGTGGCAAAAGGAGAGAGAGAGAGGGAGAGAGAGAGAGGGAGAGAGAGAGGGAGAGAAAGAAAGAGAAAGAAAGAAGGAAGGAAGGAAGGAAGGAAGGAAGGAAGAAAGGAAGGAAGGAAGGAAGGAAGGAAGGAAGGAAGGAAGAAAGAAAGAAAGAAAGAAAGAAAGAAAGAAAGAAAGAAAGACCTTGTCATCTTCCTAATCAGAGATGTGAAAGACCTGTCCAATGAAAACTATAAAACACTGCTGAAAGAATTCAAAGACGACACAAACCAATCCAAAAATATTCCATGCTCATAGATTTGAAGAATCGACATTGGTAAGATGTTCATTCTACCAAAGGGCATCTACAGATGCAAAGCAATACTCATTAAATTACCGACATCATTCTCTCAGACTTG
The DNA here is from genome assembly GCF_000164805.1 of Carlito syrichta. Taxonomy (NCBI): domain Eukaryota; kingdom Metazoa; phylum Chordata; class Mammalia; order Primates; family Tarsiidae; genus Carlito; species Carlito syrichta. The sequence continues at coordinate 322,895 of NW_007258196.1, read as the reverse complement.
GACACGACAATACAAAATTTCATATGGAAGCATAAATATATAGCCAAAGCAATCCTCAGCAAAGAAACAAAGTGTGATATCTCCCACTTCCAGACTTTAAACTTTACTATGAGGCTATAATAATCAAAACAGCCTGGTATTGGTACAAGAACAAACATATAGGCCAATGGAACAGGATAGAGATTCCAAATCCTCAATCTCTCAACTAATTTATCTTTGACAAAGCCTTCAAAGTCTTTGTGGCACCTTATAAAACTGAAAAACTTCTGCAAACCAAAGAAACCATCAAGAGAGTGGGGGCACAGCCCACCGAATGGGAAAAAATATTTTCCAACTGTATACCAGACAAAGGCCTAACATCCATAATCTACAGGGAAGTTAAACATACCAAAAAAAAAAAACCAAACAGCCCCACTAAAAAGTGGACAAAAACATAAATAGACATTTCTCAAAAGAAGACATATGGGAAGACAACAGACACATGAAAAAGTGTTCAGCCTTACTCATCATCAAAGCATCAGAGAAAGGCAAATCAAAACCATATTGAGATACCACCTACCCCAATAATAACATCATCATTTAAAAACAAACAAACAAAAAACAGATGCTGGTGCAGATATGGAGAAAAAGATTGCTTCTTGCTTCTACAATGCTAATGAGAATGCAAACTATTTCAACTTCTATGGAAAATTGTGTGGTGATTTCCAAAATAACTAGAAATTGACCTGCCACATGACCCAGCAAACCTCCTTCTGGGAGTATACCCGGAGAAACACAAATCATTCTCAAAAAAGATACCTGCATACTCATGTTCATTGTAGCACTATTCACAATAGCAAACACATGGAATCAGCCATGCTGCCTATCAAAATTGGACTGGATGAAAAAAATGTGGTATATATACACGATGGGATATTACTCAGCCACAAAGGACAAACTTATGGATCTCACAGCAACTTGGATGGATTTGGATTCTATAATACTCAGTGATTTTTTACAGAAACAATGAACTGAGTACTACATGTTCTTGCTCATAAGCATACCTTCTAGTATTTACCATAATAGTATAAGAAATGGGTTGGTAGCAGTCAGAAACTTCCAGAGGAAGGAAGAGGGGTCACAGAACATCAATAAGGGTACCTGATCTCAAACCAGGTGAGTGGGGACCAAAGGGAGGCCCAAACTTTATCTTATGATGACCACTTATGTACCTAATCCTGAATTGTACCCCATAACTTTAAGATAAAAATTAAAATAGAAGAAAATAATAATATATAGCAAATAAATTATTTTAAAAATTTGGATTCCAATCTAGCTCCATTGCTTCCTTGGTCTGAATTGACCAAGGTGCTTTTTTTTTTAGTTGCTGTCTCACTTTGTCACCCAGGCTGGAGTGCAGTAGTACGGCCACTCCAAAGTCAAACTGCTGAGCTCTGGACATCCTTCTGCCTCAACCTTCCAAGTAGCTGTAACTACAGGTGTGCACTACCATGCCCGACTAATTTCTTATTTATTGTAGAGACAAGGTCTCACCAAGTTGCCTGGGCTGATCTCGAACCTGTGGGCTCAGACAATCCACTCGTCTAGGCCTCTCAAAGTTCTGGGATTACAGGCTGAGCCACCAAGCCCGAATCAGTGTGCTTTTAAAAAACATGGACTCTGAAGTCAAAAGTGTCAATTAAAATAAGACCTTCCATATGATCCAGCAATTCCCCTATTGGGAATATACCCGGAGGAACTCAAATCATTCTACAAAAAAGATACCTGCACACATATGTTCATTGCAGCTCTCTTCACAATCAGAAAAACATGGAACCAACCATGTTGCCCATCGAAGCTGGACTGGATTAAAAAAAATGTGGTACATATGGAATGGAATATTATGCAGTCATAAAGAAGGACAAACATATGGACTTCGTAGCACCTTGGATGGATTTAGAGTCGATCATACTCAGTGATCTATCACAGAAACAAAGAACAGAGTACCATATGTTCTCACTCATAAGTGGACCTTGAACAGTTACAGTACTATAAGAAAGGAATTGGCAGTAGTAGGAAACTGTCAGGGAAGGAGGGTTGAGATTGGCAGTTGAGGGAAACTGCTAGGGGAGGGAGGGGTGTACCTTATCAACAAGGCTACCTGCATAATTAATGCTGGTATACCTAATCCTGAATTGTACCCCACATCTTTATAATAAAAAAGCATATATACAATATTTGTCCTAAAAACTACAAAACACCAGTGAAGTAAATCATAGAAGACCCAAGTAAATAAAGAGATACACTGCTTTCATGGCATAAAAGAATTAAGATGACAATGCTTTAAAATTTTTTATCTATAAATTTAATGTGATTCCTGTCAAAATCTCAGAAGAATTTTGAGTAGACATAGAAACCTGATTCCACTACTTATATGTAAGGGCAAAAGAATTATAATAACTAATCAATCCCCTAAACAAAAATGGAAATGTAAAGGATCCCACTACTCAGTACCTAGTTTTACAGTAAAGCTACCATGATCAAGAGAGTGTGGAACTGTGAAAACGTTAGACACATAGATACGAATAAGAATGTGAATTTGGCAAAAAGTTCAGACATATGGACAGAATAAGAATTCCAGAAAACACCTAAAGCAGATATCACAAAGAGGGCTATTAGATTTTTAACAAAAATAAATTTATGAAGAAATGCTCATATATTTGATAAATGATACTGAGAAAATTGAAATTGTAATAAAGCATGCAAATAGTAATAACCTTGACCTAAGTATCACAGTTTATACAAAACTGACCAATAGTGGCTTACATCAGGAGTTGGTAACTATTTGCCCATGGGCCAGATTCCAACAGAAGTATATTTTTGTATGACCATAAAATTAAGAAATTTTTTACATTTTAAATATGATTGTAAAATTTAGAAAGAGAAGAAAAACTAAAATATTCAACAAAGACTATGTTACTCCCCAAACCTAAAATATTTACCATTTTTTCATTTATAGAAGAAAGTCCTTATTCCTGTAATATATTAATCTAAAAGTAAAACAAAAAACTATAAAACACTTAGAAAAAAACATAGGTGAAAATGTTTATGACCTGGCTTACACAGATAAATCTTAGACATGACACTAAAAGTAACTTTCTTGAAAAAAAGAAACATACACACACACATACACACACGCACACACAAACACACACACACACAGACATTGACCTCCATTGAAAGATAGGTAGGCTCCACACAAAATAGGATACAAAGGTGACAAATAAGTAAATTTAAAATAATTAATATAATTTGTAATTGGATTAATGCAATAAGAACTTTCAGTCATTGCTGGTGAAAGTGCAAAATTGTAGACATTTTAAAGACATTTTGGCAATTTCCTACAAGACTAAACATAGCTTCACATGTAGTCCTTCAATTGTGCTCCTAGACATTTAATTGATTGTTATATAATCTTATGTTAACATTTAAAAAACAGCATGTAAATATTTATGGCAACTTTATTCATAATTGCCAAAAACTTGAAGAAACCAATATATGTCAATTAGTTACATGGATTAAAAAAATTGGTTTATTCACATAGTAAATATTACTCAGCAATAAAAAAATGAACTGTCAAACCACATAAGACATAAGTAAATCTTAAATGCATATTGCAAAGTAAAAAGCCCAATATGAAATATTATACAGTAGATCACACCTATATGACATTCTGAAGAAGGCAAAACTATAGAGACAATAAGGAGATCAGTGGTTTCCAGGGGCTCAGATGTTAAGTACAATGAAGCTGAATTATATGATGCTATAATAAATGATACACAATACTGCATTTGTCAGTGCTCATCGAAATTTTTAAGGCAAAAAGGGAACCTACATGTATGCAACACAAAAACAGAAAATCATTCAGTTTGGTAGGGTAGCCAGAATGTAATAAAAAAGATCTAATTGCATTACAAATGAATGAGACAACCTCACTAAAAGGGGGTGGGAGAAAAAGATAATGATTTAAGTATTGTTGGAAATAAAGTTTGTGAAACTAAAGCCACTAGTAACTACACATAAAAATATCCTATAGATGATAAAGTTGAGTAAATATATGGCGAGTGGTAGGAGTCAGGTTTTTCCCTGTGGAAGTGGAAGATAAACAAGTGAGAAAGTTAGAGTGATCCATGTGGTAATGGATGAGAGTTCGAGACAACAAGATGAATCCATTTAGCTTCATATAAATATAGATGGTATCTCTTCGACATATTTATAGTTATGTATGTATACCATGTTAGTGTATACATATACATATATTTCATATTTACTCATGAGTCTATACTGATGTAAATACACACACATATGAATATATTGTAAATACATAAGAATAGACAAATATTCCACGCAAAATAACTCCAAATAACTTATGAAGATATTTTGTCCTCCAGGAGGTGAAGCAAAACTATCCACTCTTTCAGTGTGGCTACATATAGTAAAATTATCCCCTAAAAATAGTACACTATGAAAAGGAAAATAAAACGAGAGAGAACTTTACAAAAGAGAAACAAGACTAATGCTACCTCAACCAGATGATTCATGTTAACATAAACAGCGATAAATCTTCTTCTCTCTCTCTCTCTCTCTCTCTCTCTCTCTCTCTCTCTCTCTCTCTCTCCATGCCGGGCACATTTTTTTGATTTACCGTAGAGATGAGGGCTTGCCAAGTTGCCCAGGTAGGTCTTGAATTTGCGGGCTCAAGCAATCCACTCATCTCGGACTCCCAAATCACTGGGATCACAGGTTGAGTCACAGAGCTGATACCATCCACTCTTATGAAGTGGTGGGAAGGGTGCTTTATTTTTATTCTCCCTTCTCAAAAACTCAATAACCTTAGCCTAGTCGTAAGAAAAACATCAGACAAATTCCAGTAGAAAGACATTCTACAAAATCTCTGAACAATACTGTACTCTGCAAAACTGTCAAAGTCATCAAAATAATGAAAATCTGAGAAATTTTTACGGCCAAGAGGAGCCTAATGAGACCTGATGACTAAATGTAATGTGGTATATTTGATGGGATCCCAGAAGATAAAAAGGATAGTAAGTAATAGTCAATGAAATCTGAATAAAATATAGACTTTAATTAATGAATTAACATGAGTTCATTAATTTTGATAAATGCACCATACGAATATAAGATAGAGGTATAATAGAGGAAATATTGTTTTGAATAAAGGGTGATTCTTTGTACTATCTTCACTTTTTACATAAATCTAAAATCATTCAAAAGTAAAAAGTTTGTTAAGAATGCAAAAGAGGTTTTGCTTCATTAAAGACATAGAGAATAAAAAGACACCTACAAAGTATAAAACATATTGTAAACCACATATCTAGCAAAGGATTTGCATTCAAAATTATCAAAGTTCAACAAAATTCTACAGTAAGAACACGAACAACCCAACTTAAAAAGTGAAAAAAATCTAACAGTTTTTTTTTTCAAATAACATATATGGATGTCAAGCACAAAAAAGATGTTATATGCCATTAACAGTCAGTGAAATGTAAAACAAAACTGCAATAAAACACGACTACATACCTATTAAAAATAGCTACAATTAAAAATACTGACAGTACCAAGGGTTGTGAGGTTGCAAAGAGATTGGAACTTTTGTACTTTGCTGGTGGGAATGTAGCATGGTACGGTAACTCTAGAAAACCATCTGGCGGTTTCTAATGAAGTTAAATAGACACCACTATGACCCAGTAATCCCACTCCAGGGCAATTAATGTGGGGAATAGTGATGTGGGAAAACTAATGTTCCCACAAAAGTCTGAACATGAATGTTTATAGCAGTTTTGTTAATGATCACCAAGACCTGGAAACAAGTTTATTGTTCTTCAATAGGTGAATCAATAAACAAATTGTGGTAAAATAATACCATGCAATGCAACTGAGAAATAAAAATAGAATAATTATCATTTTTTTTAAGTTGAGAAAGCAGAATTTTTTGAGAGGACAGAAAAGCTCCCGCAGTGGGAGGGGGCCTGAAGGGGTTGTCCAGAATAACTATTGATTCAATCAATGATGTACATAAATCTCACAGGCTATTCTGAGTGAAAGAAGTCAGCATCAAAAGTATATATACTGCAAAATTCCATTTAGGTGGCATTCTCAAATAGACTAAATAGTTAGATAATGAATAAGCAACTGCAAGTGTGTTTGTTACATGTTACAAAAGAAAAAGTAGAAAGAGATTTGAGAATACATAGCAAAGATATCTGACTTAGCTTGTGCGCAAATAAAAGATTATCTAAGAAGTGCACTTAGACGTAATAACTGTGGAATGGAATGAGTGAAAATTGATCAAAACAAGAAAAGGAATGTTGACAGGCAAATGCAAAGACAAATGGAAAGAGAGAGTGTGAAGATGAGGGAAAACCCAGAGCAAAACAGCATATCTGTAACATGAAATGTAAGTTAAAGAGGGAGTTGATAGGGTTAAAAAACGTGGGGATTGGGAACCAGATCTTTAAAGACATGATAAACCATGGAAAAGCATGTGAATCCATAGGGGAAAAAAATTATTTTCTTAAAGGTTAACAAACTTGGACTACAATATATCTTACTACATGAAAACATTACTTAAAGCGGAAATGCCCAACGTGCTTAATTTGTAAAGCAGTGAAGTGCTGCCAAGCAGTTTTGTTCCAGTTTATATGAGAGGAAATAGATATATTTTTATTACCAAACACTGTTACAGTGGCAACCATGCTCAGACCTAAAAATTAATCACCAATATCACATATGCCATACATAATTATGCTCATAAATATGAAAGCATTAATACATAAAATGTACAAATAAAATATGCATATATAATATAAAATCTAGGAAACCATGAAATCCTATGGCTGGAAGGAAGATAAATGGTCATGTCTTCCAAACTGGAATACTGATTTTGGGGTAGGGGGGACTACATGAGATAATTTAGAAGGTCCACGGATGAATGTTTAAAATTTTAATAGCTATCAATTTATTTTAATATGCAATAGAAAAATAAGCTATTACTAGAATATCAATGCCTGAATTTCATGGATATAATCTCTTGGGTTGAAGCCAAGTTTTTTTTCAAGTAAGTAAAATTAAAGTTGATTTTAAAAAATTTAATAATAGCAGCAATTGTAAAATAGTATGCCAATAATATGCCAATACACAAAGATGGAGGCTTAAAGACCTGGTCTTAAAAAGTACCCCACGTGTTTGTCAAATCTCTAGCAGTACACATGTATTGAACCGAAACAGATTTGTGACAAGACATTGTGAATCTCCTCTAATTGGATAGTTAGAAAGTCTTTCTTCACACGGAGGTCAAATTTGCCTATCTATAATGTATTGTTCATATGTAGTTCTCTAGTCAAAGTAAAATGAATTGAATTATTTTCCTGTGTCCTAAGCATAAACTGAGCATAAACTGGTTACAATGTGGTTAATTAGACTGGTGAAGACCATAAGGGTGGTATGAATATCACTGTACTCATATATCTGCCTAATAAGTATATGTGTCAATTTGACCTCAATGTATAAGTCACCCTTATCATTAAGAGGAGCCAAAATAAGTAACATACTTACCACTGCCTTTAGTCTTCATCTTTTCCAGTTTCATGGCAATTGGGAGGAAAATGGAGTTCCAAAAGGCAGAGGCTATTCAAAGAAAGATTAAAAGACACAAGGTCATAGAAATAGAAATAGAGAAGCCATTTTCTCCAACAACCATTGATAATAGAGCTATTCTTTCTAAGTCTCATTCCTTAATGTGAGTTATTTTATTCTAAATAATCTTTTTTTTCTATTTAGGAAAAGAGACCCCTCTTTCCCCAAAATAATTGTTATAAATATTGCCTAGGGAGATTTCAAGCAAGTATCATTGCTATTATTCTGGTTGTCAGAATCACCACAATAGTAATATTCCCTGGGATATGACTCATTATTCAATAATTTTATTTTCTAAATATGCCACAAAGTGTGCTTCCAGATATCACTCCATCACCCAAGTGAAATTCCTCAGAGACATAGTTCCTCCTACTCAACAAAAATCACAAATATCTGGCATTTTGATCTTGTGACTATCTCCTGTCACAGTGTAAACTATGGCCACCAATATTTTAACCTATTATAATTAGATTTTTTGACTTTAGTCTTCTTGCTTATTAACAAATGTAGTCACAAAAAAGTAAAAAGCTAGCTTTAAACATTCACCAGATTTCCTACATTTTTGACTTCTCAGAAAAACCTTCCCAGTCTTTTCTGTTACCTCTTCTTTCTCTCCATCTCTGTGAGATTCTACAAGACTCCAAAGCCTCACCAAGAAAAGTCGTGTGAAGAGCATAGGAACCCCAGAAGGGCTAATCACACCCTTTATCTCCCTATTGCATGTTTCTATCCTTGACAAGTTTTCACTCACATTGGATGATGTTGAAATTAGATTATTTTCGTAGCAAATATTAACTAGTTGAATTAAATATATATGGATCCTAAAAGAAACATGTTTACCCATTGGGCTTCTATAAAACTTCAAATTACAAAATAATGACAATACAGACTATATTATATTTTTCCCATTTCACATGTCTTCCATCCTTGAATATCTCATTCTGGTAATAAAGATGAACATTTATCACCATGGTTACTAATTATTGAATGCACTCTGCCAATGAGCAGTCAATTAGGACAATAAAACTCCCTATTAAGTGTAGCCAGAAATCTGGTTTCACACTTATCCAGTTTTAAAGGGAGAATCCAGACACGCATGCCAACAATATGTCAACTATTTCAGAATAAATATTTCACTTTATCCACTAGATAAGTTTATTTTACGATAGGCATGATTGTAAGTTAGAGATCTTACCTTTATTGTTAAAAAAAAGTACTCATGACAGTTGAATAATATTTTTTATTTACATCAAGATTTCCATTGATTCAACTCACATTTTAAAAATCTCATTAAAAAAAATCTCATCATCTATATCTACATATCACAATTTGCAATGTTAAATGTGAGGAAGCCTGAACATATACTTATAAAAAAGTACTTCATGTACATATTAAAATCAAATTTAGACATTTACAATTGCCACATTTTTATAAAAAAGAAAAGAAAAATGTTGCTGGTCAATATCTGAATATCACCTCCATAATTTACTAAGTAAGCCTTGGATAAGAGTAATTAAGAGGCTCTGCCATTGAATAGTTTTATGATCATTGAAAAGTGATATTTCTGTGTAAGTCTCAGTCTTCACTTTTTAAAAGTGGGGAACTTTAACTAGATGTCCTTTATGTTACCATTAAAATATACATAATTCAGCCGGGCTCAGTGGCTCAGCCTGTAATCCCGCGCCTTTGGGAGGCTGAGGTGAGTGGATTGCCTGAGCCCGCGGGTTCGAGACGCGCCTGGGCAGTGAGACCTCATCTCTATAATAAATCAAAAAATCAGCCGGGCGTGGTAGCACATGCCTGTAATTCCGGCTACTCGGAAGGCTGAGGCGGAAGGATCGCCGGAGCCCAGCAGGTCGAGGCTGCGGTGGCCGGGAGTGGCCACTGCACTCCAGTCTGGGTGACAGAGTGAGACTCCAACTCAAAATACATACATAATTCTATTTTCTAACTTGGGAGCAGTTAGCTGAGCTTCCTAGTTCTAAACACTGTGTCTGTGTGTGTGTAATATATAGTTTAACTTCTTACTCTTTTAATCTATGCTATTGGGGACAAAGAGTAGCCAAGTCATGCGGCCAAGCAAAACTATAACCTGTATAAAGATGATTAGCATGTTTGGGATGCACTGTACAAGAAACATGATTCTTTCTCATCCCAGTTTTGCCTAATGACACTGCCTCTTTAAACATCAACATAACATATTTTATATTAATCACAGTGTTGAATACAGATTCTGAGAAAAGTCTGCTAGTCCTCTCCCGTGAATTCACATAAAGGATGTTCCTCTCATCCAAGTAATTCCAAAGGTGACAAATATTACAGATGCTGAATTTATGGGAGTACTTGCTCCCTGTTTATTAACTCATCCATCTTGTGAGAAATAAAAGGACCAAACAACGAGACAAGTGGGCTTTTCTTATCCTGTCAGCTCAATGATGTTTTAGAGTAATCAATATCTATAATTACTAAATCCTACCAAGTCAATTTAACCCTTTACTGTCTCATTGTTGCCTATCTACTTTGTAACATGATGGAAAGAGTAAGTTCAAGGTTAATTAGAAATAATTCAGCTTCAATTATGATGCTTATTTCTCTCACCAAACTCATGTTAATATACCTACATCACCTTCTGTTTTCCTACAATATATTTGTGCAACATGCATTTTTAATTTGGGGACCATGGCAAAAGGAGGTCCTTGTGTCTTTTTAAATGCTCAGTCTTAATATATAATATGCTGAATGTCTAGAAGTCAGATGACATCACAATTTATGGATCAAGGAGGTTCACAATGCTAAGGTCCAACAGACGTTAATTATTTAGTATTAGGAGAGAAAGAATTTAAATAATCTTTAAAGAGAAATTACCTATGTTTAAACAAATATTTAACTAAATTCCAACCTTCAAAGAAGAGTATATTAGACCTATGTTAAGCAAATAAATGCAATAATAAATATGAAAGAGCAAATCAGTGAAATAAGAAGCAAACGATAAGGAAAAAATCAACAAAAATAAAAGTTGTTCTTTGAAATATATTTTAAAAATTGATAACATATCAATACTACTCAAAATAAACGAGGTAAAATATAATTCTCCACATCAGAAATGAAAACAGAGACAAAAATAAAGATTATCCCAAAAAAGAAGGATATATTATGTACATATTTTCTTAATAAATGAGACAACAAAGATAGAAAAATCTGTTAACAGACAGAACTTGAAAAGCAAAACTTAAATAAAAAGAAATAAAATCTAAATAATCCAATAGTTAAAGAAAGTGAACTTTAAAAAATTTTCTACCAAGAAATCTTAAGATTGTTAGGTCTTCACCAGTGCATTCTAACAAATATATAAGGAAGAAATAACACAAATTCTACTGAAACTTTTTCAGAAATCATATGAGAAATAATCTTATTTTGTGAGGCCATTCATTAAAATCTGAACAAGTTAATTTAGAAATAATATAGATCAACATCACTTGAAACAGAGATACAGAAATGTTTAATCTACTGTAAAGGAATTCAACAGTACATATTTAAAAAGTTGCAATCAAGCAAAACTTATTCTCAAATTTACAAGGCTAATATTTTTAACACAGGCATTGTAATGTCATTTGAAATTATCAATGAAAAAATCATATTATTATCTCAGTAGATGCAGAAAAAGTGTCTGACTAAAGTTAAACCCCTTTTCATTATAAAAAAAAAGAAATTATCTTGTCAATTAAAAAAAAAAAAAAGATGATCTGGCGCTCATGCCTGATCTGAGGCTCATGCCTGTAATACCAGCACTTTGGGAGGCCAAGATGATTGCCTGAGCCCAGGGGTCCAAGTCAAGCCTGGGCAACTTGGGGATACCTCATCTCTACAATAAATCAAGAAAATTAGCTGGACGTGATGGCTGGACATGTCTGTAGTTCCAGCTACTTGGAAGGCTGAAGCAAAAGGATCACATGAGATCACCAGGTCGAGGCTGTCGTGGCTGGGAGCATGCCACTGCACTTCAGCCTGGGCAACAGAGTGAGGCTCCGACTCAAAAAATAAAAAAATAAAAAATAAAGGAAAAGTTTCTAAAGAACAAGTCAAGGACATACACTCTTACCTGTTCTATTTGGCATTATATTAAATTCTTTCACCAGTCAAGACTGGAAATATTAATAAAAAATGAAAGTCTGAATACAATTATTAACCACAACTGATGTGATTGTGTGTACATAAAGTTAAAGGAATATACAATCACTTTAGTAGAATCTGTAGATTATAAGAACAAACATGTATATTTAAGAAGGCAGTCATAAGAAAACTACCTACAAAAAAAAAAAAAGCCCTGGACCAGATGGATTTCCAGCAGAATTCTACAAAACATACAAGGAGAAACTAATACCAAAATGTTTTGAAAGTATTCCAGGCAATTGAGAAATATGGAACTCTCCTCAAATCTTTTTATGAAGCTAAAATCACATTGATACCCAAACCAGGTAAAGATCCAACAAAGAAAGAGAACTACAGGTCAATATCCTTGATGAACATAGATGCTAAAATTCTCAGCAAGATCCTAGTAAACTGGATTCAACAACACATCTCTCAAAAATCATCCACCATGCTCAAGTAGTCTTCATCCCCAGGATACAGGACTGGTTCAACATTTGTAAGACCATAAATGTAATTAAATACATCAATAGATTTAAAAACAAAGACTACATGATTATATCATTAGATGAAGAAAATATTTTGATAAAATCCAATACCTCTTCTTGATAAAAACCCTTGGACATCTAGGCATAGATGGACCATACCTCAAAAGAGTAAGAGCCATATATAAGAAACTCATAGCCAGCATACCGCTAAACAGACAAAAATTGGAACCATTTCCTCTGAGAAATGAACAAGACAAGGATGTTCACTCTCACCTCTTCTGTTCAACATAGTTTTGGAAGTCCTAGCTAGAGCAATCAGATAAGATAAGGAGATCAGGTGTATCCAAATCAGAAAAGAGGAAGTCAAGTTATCCCTCTTTGCTGATGACATGATGCTGTACCTTGAAAACTCAAGAGAATCTGTCAAAAACCTCCTTGCACTGATAAAGGGCTTTGGCAAAGTCTCAGGGTATAAAATAAATGTGCAAAAGACAGTTACATGTCTATACACCAACAATAAACAAACAGAACCCCCAATAAGAAGCATAATCCCATTCACAATTGCCACACACACACACACAAAATCAAATACATTGGCATCTTCCTAACCAGAGAATGAAAGACCTTTACAATCAAAACTACAAAACACTGCTCAAAGAAATCAAAGATGACACAAACACATGGAAAAATATTCCATGCTCATGGATTGGAAGAATCAACATTCTTAAGATGTCCATCCTACCCAAGGCAATCTGCAGATTTAACGCAATACCCATTAAAATACTAGCAGCATTCTTCTCAGACCTGGAAAAGACAATACAGGAATTCATATGGAAACATAAACAACCACAAATAGCCATATAATCCTCAGCCAAAAAAATAAAAAATAAAAAAATAACAAAAAACAAAGTGGGAGGTATCACACTCCCAGACTTTAAATTTTATTTTAAAGTTACAAATAATCAGAACAATCTGGTATTGGTACAAGAACAGACACATAGACCAATGAAAAAGGAGAGCGATTCCAGAAGCAAAATCTCAATTTCTCAACCAATTCATCTTCAACAAAGCCTCCACCAACAATCACTGGGAGAGGAGAACCTATTCTGTAAATGGTGCTGAGAACAATGGCTGACCACATGCAGAAGATTAAAACAAGACCCCTACCTATCCCCATACACAAAAATCAATTCTAAATGAATCAAAGACCTAAATGTAAAACCTCCAACTATAAAAACCTAGAAAATTCAGGAGACACCCTTATGAAAATTGGAACTGGCAATCAATTCCTGATCAAAACCCCAAGTGTCCATACCACAAGAGATAAGAGACAAGTGGGACCTCATCAAACTGACAAGCTTCTGTAAAGCCAAAGAAACCATAAGGAGATCAGGGAGACAGACAATGGACTGGGAAAAATATTTGCCAACTGAATGTCTGACAGAAGTCTAATATCTAGGATCTACAAGAATCTCAAATGTGCCAAAAAGAAGATAAAACAAACAGCCCCATTGCAAAGTGGGCAAAAGATATGAACAGACACTTCACAAAAGAAGACATATGAATAGCCAACAGATACATGAAAAAATACTCATCCTCACTAGGCATCAAATAAATGCAAAGTAAAACTGCACTGAGATACCACCTAACTCCATTAGGATGGCCATCATCAATATCTCAAAAAACAACAGATGCTGGAGAGGATGTGGCAAAAGAGGAAATCTGTCTTTTGGTGGGAGTGTAAACTAGTACAGCCTCTGTGGAAAACAATGTGGTGATTCCTAAAAGATCTAAAAATCTACCTTCCATACAACCCAAGAATCCCATTACTGGGAATATACTCGGAAGAACTCAAATCACTATAAAAAAAGATACCTATACAGTATGTTTATTGCAGCATTTTTCACAGTAGCAAGAACATGGAACCAACCGTGTTGCCTATCAAAAGAGGACTGGATAAAAAAAATATGGTACATATACACGATGGAATATTATGCAATGATAAAGAAGGACAAAATCATGAACTTCACAGAAACCTGGGTGGACTTATATCACATGTTGTCACTCATAAGTGTACCTTGAAAAATTATAATACTGTAAGAAAAGAATTGACAGTAGCTCCTGGAAACTAGCCGGGCATGGTGGTAGAGGTGAGATTAACAGTAAAGGGAATCTGCCAGAGGAGAGGGATACACCTCATCAACAAGAGTATCTGCATACTTAAAATGTGTATACCCTACCCTGAATTGTATCCCACATCTTTAAAATTAAAAAAAAATTAAAAGTGAAATAAAAGGTAGCACAAAGCAAGATTAATTTACAAAATAGTATTTTTTATATAAGCAACAGACAGTTGAAGATTTATAATCCCAAAATAGCATTAAAATGAAATGTCTATCAAAAATATGTCTGTAAAAACTGAGCAAAGTTTCATAAGTATCACAGATTTTACAACATTTGCAAGTTAATAAATTAGCCTGCCACAGTTTTATAAATATTGGAAGATAATATGAAAGTCAAAGAACTTTATTATTAATATTGACAGAAATAGTCAGAGTATCCTTATTTGAACTAGTTTCCAAATCTAGTTCTTGTAAGATAATGTAAAGAAAGCTAAATAATACCTGCAGTGGCAATGAGTTTGATGACAGAACAAAACCTCCAAGTTCAGGAAATCTATACCTGTTTATTGTTGCAGAATAGATACACATTATTTCAGGGTACGTGTGATAATATATCATATAATTTGTAAAGTTGAAATAAGTGTATTTGGGAGATCTATTACTTTCATCAACTTAAATATTTATTTTAGGGTTAGAAATGCTCAAATTATTATCTTCTAGCTATTTTGCAATATATAATAATTATAAATTATCATCAACCTGATTTAGTACTAGGTTTTCCTTTTTCTGTCAAACCATATTTTGTACCTATTATTCAACTTCTCTTCATCTCCCCCG
Organism: Carlito syrichta; assembly: GCF_000164805.1. Classification (NCBI taxonomy): domain Eukaryota; kingdom Metazoa; phylum Chordata; class Mammalia; order Primates; family Tarsiidae; genus Carlito; species Carlito syrichta. Next base: position 307,609 of record NW_007258196.1, on the reverse strand, counting down.
CTACCCTTTCTGCTCTCTGGTAACTAGAATGTACTCTATCTTCATGAGAATCACATTTTTTAGCTTCCATGTATGAATGAAAATATGTGATACTTGTCTTTCTGCACTTGGCTTATTTAAATGATCATGAACACCAGTACCAACTATGATGTTGCAAATGACAGAATTGTATTATTATGTGTATATATACCACATATTTTTAATTCATTCATCCACTGGTGGGAACTTCAGTTGATTCCATATTTTGGATCATGTGACTAGTGCTGCAGTAGACATGGGAAAGCATATATCTTTTTGATATATTGATTATCTTTCTTTTGGATATATGCACAGTAGTGGAATTGCTGGATGATGGTTCTGTTTTAATTTTTTAAAGAAATTTCCAAAATATTCTTCAAAGTGCTGTACTAATTTGTATTCCCACCAGCACTTTATGACTGTTCTTTTTTCTCCAAATTCTTGCCAGTATCCATTATTACCTGCCTTTTTTGATAAAAGCCTTTTTAACTGAGTGAGACAATGTCTCACTGTAGTTTTGATTTGCATTTCTCTGATGATTAGTTATATTGAACATAGATCTCTTGTACATTTTAAAATGAGATTATTTGGAGTTATTCTTGAATTGCTTGAACTTCATATATATGATGATCATGAATTTCTTGTCAGATGAGTATTTTGCAAATATTTTCCCCCAATCTGTGGACTGGGCTTTCTTTTCACTTTGTTGATTGTTTTCTTTGCCGTGCAGAAACTTTTAAGCTTAATGTTTATTTATTGCTTTTGTTGCCTGTGTTTTTAAATTTTATACACACACACACACACACACACACACACACACACACACACACACACACACACAACTGCCCAGACCAATATCCTGGAGCACTTTTCTTAGTGTTCCAGGTCTTGGATTTAAGTGATTTAAGTCTTTAATCGATTTTTATTTTATTTTTATATATGTTGGGAGATAAGTGCTTTAATTTCATTTTTCTGCACATAGTTTTCCCATTTTCCCAGCACAATTTATGTCAGATTATGTTTTCTTCCTTTTTTTTGCATCTTTGACAAATGTGAGTAGGCTATAAATGCATACATTTACATTTAGGTTCTGTATTCTGTTCCATTGGTCTATTTGTCTTTTTTATGCCAGAACCATGCTATTTGGTTTACTATAGCACTGTAGTGAATTTTGAAGTCAAGTAGTGTGATGCCTCCAGCTTTGTTCTTTTATTCAAGATTTTTAAAAAATGCATTTTGAGTTGTTTGTGGTGATATGTAAATTTTAGGATTTTTTTTCTATTTCTGTAAAAAAAAAATACACTGGCACTTTAATAAACACTGTATTAATTTTGTAAATTTCTTTGGGTAATATTGCCATTTTAACAATAAAAATCTTCCAATTCATGAGCATGGTATATCTCTTAACTTTTTGTGCCTCTCTAATTCCTTTTATTAATGTTTATAATTTTTCCTGTAGCATTCTTTTACTTCTTTGGTTACATTACTTAAAGCTATTTAAGATTTCTTCTTCAAATTGCTCACTGTTGGTGTATGTAAATACTACTATTTTGTATATTGATTTTGTATCTGCACATTTGCTGCATGTGCAGAATGTGAATGTTCATCAGTTCTAACAGTTTTGTGGTGAAAACTTTAGGTTTTCTAAATATAAAATCATGTCAACTGCAAGCAGAGCCAATTTGACTTCTTCCTTTCCAATTTGAATGCCGTTTATTATTATTATTTTTTTTCTCATCTAAATGTTCAGCCAGGACTTCCAATACTGTGTTGAATAAAAGTGGTGAAAATAGGCAATCCTGTCTTGTTTCAAACATTAGAGGAAAGGACTTTAACTTTTCATTGTTTAGTATGATGTTACCTGTGTGTTTGTAATAAACCACCTTTATTATTTTGATTATGTTTCTTCTATGCCCAGTTTGATGAGGGTTTTTTAACTAAACTGTTGTTAAATTTTTTTTTTTACATCTGTGGAATTCATCATATTTTCTTTGTTCTTGGTTCTGTTAATGTGATGTGTCACATTTATTGATTTGCAAATATTGAATCTTCCTTGCATTCCTGGGATCAATCCCACTTGTGTATAGTGAATTATCTTTTTATGTGTTGTTAGTACTTTCTTGAAGATTTTTTGCATCTATATTTATTAGTTATAATGGTTGTAGTTCTTGTGTTTTTGTCATGTCCTCATCTGTGTCTGTTATCAGGATAATGATCGTCTTGTAGAATTAAATTTTAAAAAATGACTCTTTAATTAAAAAAAGACTAGAATTAGTATCAGCTGTTTAAATGTTTTAGAGAAGTCAGCAGTAAAGCCATCTGGTTTGGGACTTTACATTGCTGGGTACTTTTCATGACTTTGATCTCATTTTTCGATATTGGTTTATTGAAATTTTCCATTTATGTTTCAATATTGATAGGTTTTATGTGTCCAGGAATGTATCCTTTTCTTTTTCCACTTTAATGGCATATAGTTGCTCATAATAGTTTCTAAGAATTCTTTGTATTTCTGTGGCCTCAGTTGTTATGCTTCCCTTTTTGTTCTTGATTTTATTTATTTGAGTCTTCTCTCTGTTATTTTTAGTTGGTCTAGTTAGAGTCTTGTTGCTTTTATCTTTTCATAAAACTAACATTTCTTTTTAAAAAATCTTTGTTTAGTCTCAATTTCATTTATTTTTGCTTTGAGTTTTATTATTTCTTTTCTTCTACTAACTTTGGTCTTGGTTTGCTTTTACAGTTTCTTGTGGTACATTATTAAGGTGTTTATCTAAAGTATTTCTCCTTTTTTGATGTAACCTATTCTAAGACACAATTTTGATGGCCCTGAGCATTGTCTCATCTTCATATTTGAGTTTGGGATTTTTCTGATTATACAGTCTCAGGACTATTTATTTGTCTTTTGTTTGATGTGGGGAGAAAGTAAAGCCAGCTTAGCGTCTACACTGTCATTTTGAAAATAGAAGTAATTTATGCCTCCTATGATAAATATTAACCCTACCTGAACTTTATCCACAAGAAAAATACTATCTTTATTACGTTTAACAGTAAACACATTTACTTACATTCGAATAAAATACAGTTTTTAAAACTTCCAAAGATTTTTTCTTATATACCTTCTTGCAAATATTGTCCAGGACAAAGGTAGTCAGAATTTCTGTTTTTAGACATTCAGAAATGGAGACCCATGAAGACCTATCTACAACAGAGCAAAATCTCTATACTAAAAACTGGTAAGTTTAAAAAAATTAAAAATCTAAATATATATAAAGAAATTCACCATGATTATGGATTGGCAAAGTCAATATTTTTAAAGACTGATTAATGCCTAGCAAGACTAATTAAAGAAAAAACTAGATGAGAAACCACAACTTCTCAATACTATGAATAGAAAGTGGACATCAATTAAGTGACATTAAAAAGATAAAAAGAGGATATGATGAGCAACTGAATGTCAGTAGACTTGACAAGTTTGATAAAACTGGCAAATTCTTTAAAAATCATAACATCAAAATTGACACAAAAGCAAATATAATATTTTGAATAGCTTAATATAGATTAAAATGTTGAAGTAATCGCAAAATTTTTCTCCTAAATTATACAAAATCAATTGAAGCCTGTAATAACTCTGTCAGGTTATTCTGTAAAAATGATGCAAGATATTTCTCAAATCTTGCACAGTAAAGGATATAGAGGATATATTTGTTTTCTATTGTTATTGTAAGAAATTATCACAAGCTTAAAGGCTTAAGACACAAATTTATGATCTTACAGTGTAGAGGTCAGAAATGCAAAATAGGTCTTATAAGGCTTAAATCAAAAGAACAGGATGCTGTATTTCTTCTGGAGGCATTAGGGAAAAATCTTCCCTGACTTTTTCAACTTTGAGAGGCAACCTGAACTCTGTGGTTCATGGTAATATGACTTTAATCTCTGCTTCCATCACAGTTTCTTGGACTCTCTTGCTTTCCTTAAATAAGGACCCTTGTGATTGCTTGAACTTGTCTAGATAATTGAGAATAATCTCCTCATCTTATGTCTTTCAACTAAATATATTTGGAATTTTCCTTTTGCCATGTAAGTTAACATAATCAAAGTTCTGAAAATGAGAATGTAGATATCTTTAGGAAGTCATTATTCTGCCTACAACAATATCTTTCTCTAGTCCAAAGAATCCCTTCCATTCCACATATAAAATGTACTCACTTCATCCACAATTTCCTTAAAGTCTCAACCATAGTATAAACTAAAAATCCAAAATCTTATCTAGATATTATCAGCTTAAGAATCTCAACTCTTTATATTGCCTAAACCAGTTATAGGTGAATCTGTGTGTGTGATCCATTCTAAGACACAATTTCTGTCCAACTATGAACCTATAAAACTAAAGAATCAAATTATTTGGTCCCCAAATACAATGACAGTACAAGTATAGGACAAAGGTGTTAGGCATTCCCATTTGGAAAGGAAGATTGTAGAAGAAAGAAAGGAATCATTGCTCTCAAGCAATTTCAAAATCCAGTTGGTCTCAGGGAACTTCCCAGTCTAGCCAGACAAACTCTGTTAGCTTGTAAGGACCAAAAATTATTCTTTCAGTTTGGGGTCTGCCCTCGGGATCATCACGCTACCCTATAAGCTTAAGGCTCCGTCTTTGATGACATTCTCCCTCTGTTATAAGGCATAGCATATATTTGCAGCTGAATTTAACCATAAATGACATATTAATGACAAATTAGGAATGTGGCTTCGCTGTATAAGAAAGATTCTTGTAATTAAAGAGAAACATGAAGGCTCCTTATGGTTTGTAGAAGAACTATTTAGCATCAAGAATACACAGGTGCAAAATTGTGTCGAACTTAATATACACAAACAAAGGAGTAGAATTAAAACAGAAATATGAATAAGATTTTTCAAAAATCTCAATAATTTGATTGTGATATTGCAGCATCATTTTGTAATATGTTACAATTGGAAAAAATTGAGTAGTGTACAAGAGATATTTGTAATATATCCTGCAACTGCATGTGAATACTGCATATAATTATCTCAATAAAATTTCACTTAAACATTCAGTATACCACATATTTAAAAATTAATACATTTCTTAGTACGTATGTAATAACTTAATATAATATTATTTTTTAAATCTAAAATTAGTTAAAAATTCAAAAAGAAAACATTCTGTAGATCTCAGGCGGCCTTTTTTTCCCAAGTTATTTTTTCCTCACTTTTTTCATCTCATATAAGTAATCCAACCTCAGCATAGGTGTTCATTTCTTTTGGGGGGAAATGTGAATGCTAATTTGCATTATACTTATTCATATACATGAATTTTAAATTCTTCATATATATTTTAACTGATTAATTTATAAGTGCTTTTTTTCATAGGCATATTCTTCCACAATACCTGCGTGGTTGTCTAGGGCTGTCATAACAAAGTACCACAAACTGTTGGCTTAAAAATAACAGAAATTTATCGTTTCATAGTTTTGGAATCTAGAAGTCTGTCTGTAATCAAGGTGTTGGTAGAGTTGGTTTCTTCTGAGGGTTCTGAGGTAAAATCTGTTCCATGTCTTTCCTTCAGCTTCTGGTGATGGCCAAAAATTCTTAATATATCTTAATTTAGAATCACTCCAATTTCTGTGTTTACCTTTACATGATATTTTCCAGGTGTCTTTCTGTACAACTTTCTCACTTTTTAAAAGACCACCAGTCATATTGAATTAATGGGCACCCTACTTATTTTATCTTAACTAATTATTTCTGCAACAATGCTATTTCAAAATATGGGCATATTCTGAGGTACTGGAGGTAACAACTTCAAGATATCTTTTCTGAGGGCACAATTCAACCCATAACAATATGTATTATAGTATAGTGTCTTGAGTAAAGTAGTTCCCTAAAAATGTTTCATGAATTAATACATTTAATATTAAGATGGAATTCTTCCATCTCTACTGTAAAAAAAACAATATAAATTTTCAGTTTTCATTTTCTTGTTGGAAGTTAATGGATAAGATAAGAAAGGATGGAAAAGGGAAAAAAATGCTTTATTTGGCAACAAGTGATATTGATGTAAAGAAAGTCAGCAGCTTTATGCTAAATTTTGCAACTCTCCTGATAGATCTAAGTCACTGGAATTTTTAAACAAATAGAATAAAATAAAAACATAAGTAAATACATTTCAAAAACTACATGGAAACAAGGTAACTCCATGCAGTTCTGATCATTCTCACTGAAAAATTATAAGCAATGTTTCCGAAACACTGCCTGCATTATAATTTTTGAGAAAATCTTGTTAGCCTCATTCTGAGCCATGAGAAAATTTTAAATCATGTATTCCATGTAAGAGGTAAATAAAATTCTAAAATATTCAGCATTTCCCCCCTAAATGCTTTAAATTTTGTTTTAATAAACCCAAACAGATTTATCTCATCACTATTGATATATCATGTTACTCATACTGGTCATTGTCATTTGATCTATGGTATTTAAAATGAAGAAATCAATTAAAGTTTTTGACTACATGAGCACCATGTGAGCGTACTTTTTAAGAATAATTCTTGGTCATTGCCAGGCCATTGTAGCCATTGCCTTGCTATGCTATGGTGTGGCCATGTGCTCTTTGAGCTATGGCCTGGTCATGTTTCTTAAGCTTTGGCTCCCTCCCCTACCTTGCGGAGGTGAATCTCCTCTTTTTCTCTCAAACTTACTTTTAAATAAACTATACTTTCTAATCCAAAAAATAATAAGTCTTTATATCTTTTTTAAGGAGTTTTTTTTAAGATAATGCTATTCTGTGGATGCTTGCAGAGTTCGGCTTAGAGGGTAATATAGTAACATATTCTTAAAGAATTGTGATAATAGCTATCAATATGCATTGATAACAATATATACATTTATGTCTATGTCTAGATACATCTATCTATATTTAAATTATTTATTCAATTAAAAGTTAAACTTTTTATTAGTAAGTAAAGATTGAAGGCAAGACTTCACCTTTAAAAAATACTGAAAATGCTAATTGATGTAAATTTTTCTTTATAGATGATAAAATTAAATATGAACAGCTGATGAAAGCAACTGGACTACAGAATACATTTGTCACACTCATTCTTTTTATCCTCTAGACTTACAGCAATTCCTTTTACTAACTATGGGCTTAGAAATGCTTGTTAAGAAGGAGAAAAAGTTCTGTTATTTTTATTATGGTTAATCCTAAAGTATGTGATAAAGAGATTACTTTGATTATCTTTGAAATCAAATAAACCCATGAAGGGAAGAAGAACACTTGCAGTCAGATGCTCCTTGACTTACAATAGCGTTACATCCTCATAAACCCACTGTAAATTGAAAATGTTTTGAAGTCTTAAATGCATTTAATATGCTGGTAAACCCATTATTTATAAAATCAAAAGACTGTATGTCAAAGTATAGTAAGTTGGAGACCATCTGTATTTATTGAGTAATAGTAAGAATGGCCTCATTTGTGTCCTTTAAAATTTACAAAGTAACTTTCATATGCAGAATTTTTCATCACTCATATAAATTATAGGAAGTATGTAAACTATATGTAATCATTCTTATTTCACAGATGAGAAACAAAAACTTACACAAAACAGAGTCAAGATTGTAACTCAGGTCTTCTGATTCAAGTACCATGATTCTTTGTAATACTTGTTTCTCTGTACATCCTCTTTCAAAATTGGTTCTCAACTCTGTGAAACACATTTCTGAAAGAAATGTTTTGAAAGACCTTTCTTCCTCTCCTGAAATGAAGATCATAAACAAAACAAGGAATGTATTTATATAATTTCAAAATTATTGATATTCTCATCTTTGAATAGGAGAAAATAAGAAATTTTAAGATACTTTGTATTTTAATAAGTAAATACTTAAAACTGACGACACTAACATATGCCAAAGGAATGAGACACTTGCACCAATATGTGGAATAATTATGAATATGACTGCTATGAATGCAGGCCAAAACACATTTATTAAGCTGAAGACCTCAATTGTTCTTAATGGTGAATATTCATCAATAAGATTCTAAACATAGCAAAGTATTGTTTTGAAGATTTATACACTAGTTGTATTTAGGGAAAATTTGCCATATATTCACACCCAGCGAATATTACAATGTAATTATAAGTAGAGTGTGCATATTTAATGTTATGAGCATCATCATTTCTCATGGCATATTGACCATCCCTGCCTAGTGTTCACCACATGCCAAAAGTGCCCAGATCATATGGCGCCACACTGCCCCCCTAAATTTCACTATAATCCATAGTGTTGATGTCGCCTCTATTGTGCATTGCCGAACACAGCATGGAACCGTGGGTAGAGTGACTGGGAACTGCTTCTCAATTCTGTCAATCACATGGCAATCACTGTTAGGACTCCCTATATTGTCAATCTCAGAATTGCTTTTAAAATTGTTTATGGCACTCTACACTACTTATACTCATGCAACTTGCTTCCTCCGGAGGACAATGAAGAAGGAATAGTGGTATATTTTTCTATTCTAAATTATGTCTATCTTCTCAAGTAAATAATGAACTAACCAGTTACACTATCAATCTATAACGTTTCGTTAAATATCTCAAATATAACTTCTATTAATGCCTAAAATAATGAAATAATCCAAAGTAATTTATAATTCAAACAACCAAAATACTCACATATTCATGAGTATCTCCTTAAAGGTCAAAGACAGTAACTTTTATCATTAAACTTTGTAGAAGCTAATTCATGTCCTATGGCCAGAGTGAAGGTAGCAGGCCAAGACATCACTTATAGAGCCTGCCAACTGCAGCTTTTGTTATTGCACTTGTCAAAATGGCCCAGTGGGATGGAAGATTTATTAGAATTTTCATTCCAGATAAATCCCTGTAATGAATCAAATTATTCACTTTGCATTCAATATTATTTTCAGCGAAAAATCTGGAGTTGTATAAAATTGATTCTTAAGGTGCATGTCATATATTTTGATAAAAAATCAGAATGCCCAAATATACAATAAATAAAAAATATATTTTTAAAAATTTGGCTTTTTATTGTGTATTATTATTTGACTTGTAATGTAATCTTTTACCATATTTGTTTCAAGAGTAACAAACATTAGTTATAGTCTTATAATACAACATGTCTTTCCTTTTAAACTACTGAAAATTGTTAAGGATGTCTATGAAAGTTTGGGCTCAATGGTGATGAAAGGTCCTAAGAGTATTGAGATTTATTTCAGTATTTTGTATATATATCTAAAGTCTACAACCAGAAAGGCAGACCGAGAAAGCTTAAGCAAGGATAGTAATCCCTATTTGTCACTGGGCCCCTGAGTGCTTTCCCAAATGTGATAAATGAGGAGGATAAAAAAGAGAAGCCTCAGGTTCTCTAAGGGAGGATCAACTCAGTAGATAAGTGATGGTCCAGATCGCCCTGTGGGTCTTCTTTGGAAGTCAGGTTTAAAGTCATTGTAGCTTTTCATTAGAAACTAAACAGGTATCCTCAAGCACTTACTCTCCTAATGAAGCACAACCTTGGCACAGTTTGAATTTTTCTATTTTGATTTAAATGAATCACAGAGGTTTAAATGTACACCTATATACATGCAAATACATGTTCCTTAGACTTGGAGGTTTCTGAACTGGAAAGATTCCTATTTAGAATTGGTAAACTTCTGAGCCAGGCTCAGTGGCTCAGCCTGTAATCCTGTGCTTCGGGAGGCTAAGGTGAGTGGATTGCCTGAGCCCGCGGGTTCGAGACCCACCTGGACAACTTGGCGAGACCTCATCTCTACAATAAATCAAAAAATCAACCAGGCATGGTAGCGCGCGCCTGTAATTCCAGCTACTCAGAAGGCTGAGGCGGAAGGATCACCGGAGCCCAGCAGGTCGAGGCTGCAGTGGCCAGGAGCGGCCACTGCACTCCAGTCTGGGCGACAGAGTGAGACTCCAACTCAAAAAAAAAAAAAAAATTGGTAAACTTCTGAAAATTGGTTAAATAATTATTTTAAATGTATATTTATTAATTACAACAAAAAAAGAAAACAAACCCACATTTGTTACATGGCAATCTGTATTTCTGTTTCAGTAAAGAACCTATGAAAAGTCAAATCCCATGGCTACCTACGCAATCCACACACACACAAAAAAAATACATTTAAAAAATAAGTTTGGAATTCTATTGCCCTCACACATATTCAAAAGTGACCCTAAATCAAACATACTTTTCTCACCTCCTAACCGAATCTCTCTGACATTCCATTTACTTCACTAATCTTAAAAACACACCTTACAAAGTTACAATTCATTAGATCTACAGTTGCTTGATCTGGAAGACAGCTGGGAATGGGTTCACTTTGCATCTGGGATGCATCATATCATTAGTCTGGAGAAAATGTTGATGAGTCCCTGAGTGTTCAACATGGCTAAACTTCACAGACCCATGGATCATTGCAAGGCTGATTTTATATATTAGGAGGGACCCCAAAATTGATGTTCTTTATAAAAATTGTGTATTTATTCTTAATGTTTAAACTTCAGTCACCTTCAAAGTACTCTGTTTGATGCAATATGCCTATTGAGATGCTTTTTTCACTGTGCAAAACTGTTTTTGACTCGTTCATTTTGACATCTTTAAGTTCTTCTGCCATTTTTTGTTTCACATTTCCCACACTGACAAAATGTTTCCCTTTGAGAACTTTTTCATTGGGGAAACAAAACAAAGTTGCTTGGGGTGAGATCAGATGATTAGTCAGGATGGGGCACCGAGGTCATGGGTCAAAAATTGCTGAACATTCAGTATGGTGTGGACAGATGTGCTTGTAAGTCACCCATGATAAAACGAGCTAACACACTGAAAAAATTCTCCCCCCCAAATTCACTAAAGCCAAAGGCAGCCTCTAATAACAATGCTAGTTGGTATATTGTTGTGATGGGTTCCGTTCCCAGATAACTTCCCTAGCAGGAGAAGCCTGTATTTCAGAGGACTCACCCTCCAAAACATAATTCCGGCTTTTATGTTTGATCCCCCCTCATATGTAGACACACACACTCACACACACACACACACACACACAATCAAGAACTGAAAAAGGAAGGTAAATAAAAATTTTATCATGTTATACTCTTTAACCTAGAAGACAGTAGGCACTCTAAACATGTTTTTTAAAAATGTATAACAGATTATGTGTGTGTGTGTGCATATGTATATGTACATAAAATATACATATACATGTATATATACACATACGCACACACACATACACACACACATATATATATATATAACATATTTTTCTTTGAAATTATTATCATATTTTGTTAAGGTTCCTTGGACCTTTGCATATTTTCACAAATATGATTGTTTTGCACTCAGCCATGCTCGATAAGAACTTAGGAAAATTATTTATCAAGATAGACTGACTGAAGTATATACTAGTTAAGCATGATTCTGTTGCAAAAGATTAATATATCATAAAGTTACCATTAAGTTTGCCACAGTCTTCTGTACATTCTGACATTAAATAATGATGCTAGCGAACTACTGACTTTACGGTCATGGCATTCATCTAAATTAGTACTTCATTGCAGCAACACAGGGGCAAATTATAGAAGAAAGGGCTATCAAGGATTTTTCATTAAAATTTGATATCAGAGAAGAAGAAAACAACATGTAGCTTTTGAATTATCCATAGTATTTTGAAAAAAATATATTTTTAATAAAACTTTCTTCTTTAACAAATAGATATAAAATATTTTGCTAAAGTAATAAAGACAAAAGGTCCCAACATCATTGCCTTATGATATTCTACTTGGTAAAACATGGCCTTGGAATGTCTTGAAAATAGAAAAGAAACTAAATGTTTTATAAAATCAAAATTAAACAATACAGCAGCAGCACTGTGTACATTTTAGCAAATCAACAGGAACACTTTGAAATCACTCTCTGTTACTCTTTCACTCCACCAGGGAAATCTGTTGAAACTCCACAGAACCACTGAGGTCTACTGACTTTTCCTCCTTGTTGCTTTTTGAAAGGCACAACTAAGCCTCAGAAAAACAAATCACCAACAAGATGCGTTTCAAACCTGACCTAATTCTGACTAGGCCACATGAGTATTTCAAGTACATATTTACCCTAGAAAATCAATCTCATTTCAACCAGTTATTCAGATGTGTAGACATCAGTACATTCAATCCAACAAACTCAATAAGTGTAAATGCACTTTAAGGTTCTAGACACAGATTGACTTCTAAGTGTAAATTTACGTGTCATGCTCTTGATAATTTGGTCTACTTCTTATTACATTTAAAAGTAAATAAACCTTTATATTTGAAAACTTACATGTTATATTTTAGACAATATTTTTTATTTCTTTCTAACTTTTTTTTTAACTTTTATGCTTTGTCATAGAGTTAAGTACCTCAGACTATAATAGTCTATTGTCTTTTGCTGTGAATCTGACTCTACTAAGAATTTTCCAGAATGGTACCTTTACTATCTAGATTTTTTTTTTTTTTACGAAAGAAAGAAAACTCATATGTATACCCTTAGTAATTATGATTTTATTTCAAATAAATTAATTATTAAACAAGTTATCAAACAGATTTATGTATCAATTAAGCCTCCCCACCACACACACAGAACTTCATCACCTTAGACAACATATACAATTGTACTAATGGGCATATAAAACTAAAAAGAGAAGCAAGGACTTGTGACTCTAATAAGTGGATGCTGATAAGCTTGTGGTCTAATTGGTCAACTAGTCATCCTTCTTCTATGTTACTTTATTTATAACAGTTAGCAGCAATTTTATAAAGTGACTATAAACTGAATTTTAAGACATATTAAATATTATTGAATAAAAATTTGTTGTATAATTCTATTTGCAAAATCTGAGAGGAGAAGCATATATCTAATGCCAAATGCTATTAAAGTATAAATTTGAATAACATTAGGAAAGTTTAGATTAATTTGGCAAATAGTAATTAGTAGTTTTTTTTACTTATTCTTACATAGTTTTATTCATTTAATAGTTACCCTAATTCTATAACAATCCCTCCTATCAACCATATCACTTGTAACATCATGTGTAGTACTTTCCTACTGTGAAAAAATATATTCTTATTCCAAAAGTGATTGCTTTCATTTTTATACCTATATGAATATGCACTCGGATTCTGTAATGATTCACTCATTGATTTAATGAGTCATTGCCTGCACTCACTCCACAATTTCTGGCGATATAGTGATAAATAAGAGATTGCATACATACTTAAATGAAGCTTACATTATAGAAAGGAAAAACAAAACAATTAAAAATTAAGCTCCACCCTACTTTAAATAAATTTAATCAGAAATAGGTTGACAAAGACTCTCTCCCTGATCAAACTTTAGACAGGCTCCTCTGACTCCTCTTCTTAACTAGAACTTGATCTTCGTCCCTGTAAAGAAAATAATTAAGTTAAAATGAGAAAAAAGACAAATAAAGAAGAAAGGAAGAAAAGATAAAGAAAGGAAAGAAGAAATACAAAATAGAAAGGTACAAAGGAATTTTAATACTACCTGGCAATATAAGTTCTACAGAGTCATATAAAATAATTTGGGTAGAATGATAGTGACTGGGTGACTACTGTAGATTGCCTGATGTGGTTACATTTTATTAAGGGAAAATTATTCTGACACTTGTTAAAATGTTAAGGAAGACTGCACTCAAGACTATTGCAATAAGCATATGGCAATATAGGTTGAAAGTTAGGATCAACTCCAAATACAACAAAGATAGTCGGAGATATAGAGCCAATGAAAAGAGTGAAGAGGGTCAGTTAATGGAAATTCATTAAGAGGAGAAATCAAGGGTAAGGAACTTCTTGTTAAACTGACCTTGTTAATTATGATTCTTACTAAAGGTAGCCCACGTTGGTCAGTTTTTAAAAGTGGGAGCTTGAGGAATTAGATTGTATCATGGAATATCAGATAGTGGGTAAAGGATTCTCTCTAAACTGGTTTTGCATGATTCTATTTAAAACTGAGCTATTCAGGCCTTCAAGACAGGGACGAAGATCAAGCTTTAGTTAAGTAGAGGACTCAGAGAAGTCTAAAATTTGGCCAGGGAGAGAGTCTTTGTCAACCTCTCTCTGGTTCAATTTATTTAAAGTAGGGTGTAGTCAGTCATAAAAAAGAACAAAATCATGAATTTCGCAGCAAACTGGATGGAACTAGAGTCTATAATACTGAGTGATCTCTCACAGAAACAAAGATCTGAGTATCACATATTCTCACTCATATAGTGGACCTTGAACATCTATCATAATACTATAAGAAAAGGCTTGACAGTGGTGGGAAACTATGGGGGGGAGGGAAGTGGGATTAATGGTAGTCAATATCTGTCTGGGGACGGGGAGACACCCCTTATCAACAAGGGTGCCTGAACGATGCCTATTTGTATACCTAACCCTTAACTGTACCCCACAATTTTAAGATAAAAAATATTGATAAAAAAATAAAAAATAAAGTAGGGAGTAGTTTAATTTAAGATTTGGATAACAGTGATAGGTCAAGTAGACGAGGAGCAAAGCTAAGAACCTTACAGTCAAAGGAAACAGCTAAAATAAATGTTCTTTAAAAACTGGTTTGGTTTATTGGAGAAACAGAAATAAGCTGTAACTGGAGTAAAATGATTGATGTAGGTAATGTCTATAAACTAAGGCAAACAGTTTGGACAGGTTTATTATGTTTTGAGAGAATAATCAATAGGAATTGCATCAAATACAGGGAATTAGAGAAGATCAAATATTAGGGACATCTTGTACTGCAGTGAACAAAACTTGGTGAATAGGGATAACATTAACTGAAGATGGAACATTATGGAGTTAGAGATATGAGGGGGACCCAAAAAATGGAAGTTTTTGTTGGAGGGTATATCTCTTGTAGTGCAGGTTTCCCCCATTAAGTCAGTGTTCTAGGAACACATCAGCATCAGTGTACCGGCTAGCATTGTTGGACAGGTTATGTTTAGCTTCAGATTTTTTTTTTTTGAGATTATTTCAATATGTTTGCTTATTTCATGATAAGTGATTTACATGAAAAACTTCACACTGTTCTGAGTTTCAGCAGTTTTTGACCAAAAATGGTGTGATCCCTATACCCCACCCTCCCTATTTCCCAATCTTACTTTGAGTGACTTTTTTGTTTGTTTCCTGGGATTAAAAAAAGCCCTTAAAAGGAAAAGTTTTGAGGATGTGGAAGAGAAACAAAACCAAAAAAAAAAAAAAAAGGGGCAGCAGCACCAAAATGCATCAAAATCATCAAAATTGATGAGTTCAAGAATTGTTTTGAGCTGTAGAAAAAAATGTCTTGACTGGTGCATTCACCGAACAGATGGTATTTCAAGGTGATTGAAGTTTAAACATGTAAGAATAAATGCACTTTTTTTTTTTTTTTAAGTTGGAGTCTCACTCTGTCGCCCAGACTGGAGTGCAGTGGCCACTCCCGGGCACCACAGCCTCGACCTGCTGGGCTCCGGTGATCCTTCCACCTCAGCCTTCCAAGCAGCCGGAATTACAGGCGCGCATTACCATGCCCGGCTGATTTTTGATTTATTACAGAGATGAGGTCTCGCCAAGTTGCCCAGGCGGGTCTTGAACCCGCAGACTCAGGCAATCTACTCACCTCTTCCTCCCAAAGGCACAGGATTGCAGGCTGAGCCACCGAGTCCGGCTATTGCACAAATTTTTTACATATAGATTCCATTTTTGAACGGGGGGTCCCCACTCATATGTAAAAAAATTGAGTTTTATTAGGTTTGAAATGCTAATTCTAATCTTAATGGATAAGTCAGTAGGCAGTTAGAAATACAGTCTGTAGTTCATGGGTATGTATGTCCAGGTATTAGATATATGTAAGAGTTGTAAAATGTTGATAGTATTTACAGCCTCAGAAATAAATGATACTACACAGAGGCAGAAAACAGAAGGAGGCTTAGAACAAAGACTTTAGACTCTTTGGCATTTAGAGATCAAGTTCAAGAGAGGAGCGGACAACAGAGCATAAATAGGCTTGTCCTGTGAGGTAGGAGGAAATTCAGAAGGATTGTAGAAGCCAGAATAAAAAAAAAAAAATTAAAAAGGAGAGCAAGTTCAGTTACACTGATTTCTCTTAGCAGTTAAATAAGAGAGGTAGTCATTGTTATATTTACTAGAAAAATGATATTGGGATTATTAGAATAAAATCCAATGTGGGAATGGACAGAAATAAATTCAATTCTTTAATGAATCTTTGTTGTAGAGTAGAAATATGTGATAACTGAAGAAGAATGTAAGATCAATGGAGAGAGTATTTTTTTCAAGATAAGAGATGACATGTTTGATTGCGAATGAGAATGATCTAGTGAACGGTGAGAAATTAGGCAAAAGGAAAGTGCTTGAGGCAAGAAAGGATGAAATCCAGAATGGCTAGCCTTTGCTAAGTTTGGGGCATTTCATCTGTAGTCACCCAAGGAAAGGGAGCAATCAGAGCAACAGACTGGCAAATGTGCTGGTGGGAAGATGCGGTCGTTTTTGTCTAATGGTTTCTATTTTAGAAGTTCATCAACTGAAATGAAGCCAAGGAGAAAATGAACAAGTTTAAAAATACAGAGGAGAAACTGTCTTTTAAGAAAATAAAAAATCTACATACCTGGTAAGTGATATAATAATTGGACAATTGTGAAGGAACATGACTCACAGTAAAACAAATTCTCTTTAGTATGTACAATAGTATCCCATTTTCTGTGATTTAGCTTTTCATGCTTTCAGTAACTCATGGTCATCCAAAGTCTGAAAATATTACATATGATAAATATTTTTGAGAGAGACCACATTCATGCCAATTTAATTAGTGTATTATTATAATTGTTCTACTTTATTACTAGTTGCTATTCTCTTACTTTGTGTAATTTATACATTAAACTTTATCCTGAGTATGTATATATAGGACAAAAACATAATGTATACAGGGTTTGTTCTAGTCATGGTTTCAGGCGTCTACTGGTGGACTGCAGATAACAAGGTGGGGGCACTACTGTGTTTGTGTGTGTGTGTGTGTGTGTGTGTGTGTGTGTGTGTGTGTGTGTGTGTGTGTAGGAGACCTTATTTTTATATTCATTGATGAGTATACTCAATTTAATGAAATTCAAAAGCAAATTTTTTAAAATTTAAGAAATCATATTGATGATTGAGTGGTAGAATAAATATGTATCATACAAAACCCCAAATCCATAAACTGTGGTGGATTAATTTACAAACAGGGTAAAATCTCAAGGTGACTTACTTCTAAGCAGCAGTCCCCACCATTTGACATCAGAGAATGGTTTCATGGAAGAAAATTTTTCCCCAAATGGTGGCAAAGATGTGTAGTCAAACTTCACTGCTCATGTTCATATGTATTTGTATTTGTAGCCACTCCCCAGAGCTAGCATCACTGCCTCAGCTCCACCTCAGAACATCAGGCATTCAATTCTCATAAGAAGCACACAAACTAGATCCCTCGCATGTGTAGTTTGCAATGAAGTTCATGCTCCTATGAGAATCTGATGACACTGCTGATCTGAGAGAAGTTGGAGCTCAGATGGTAGTGCAAGCAATGGAGAAAGGGTGTAAATATAGATGAAACTTTGCTTGTACAACAGCCATTCAGCTCCTGCTATGTGGCCCAGTTCCTAACAGGACACAGACTGGTAGTATTTGTGACCTGGGGCTTGGGGACCCATGCTATAACAGTTTACTAAAAGAAAATAAATGGAGATATATGTGTAACAAACCTTGTATAAATTTGAATAAATATTTTATTGAAGAAACAAAGTTCTATGTGAAAACAAATGAAAAAGCTGTGTATCTATCTATCTTTAAAAAAACTCTTTAAAATATTGCAATGTATTATGTGAGTCTTGAAGAGATTAGGGGGTTCCAATGAAGAAGAGTGGCATAAAAAAATGGAGACAGGATTCAGTCCTTCACTCTCTATTTATCGTTGCGTATCATATCAAAAAAAAATCTTTTGTTACTATAGCTTATTGCTATTACTTTTATGTCACTAACATTTGTATTCTTAGCTCTGACCTGAAGCTCTCGTTTTATATTGACTCTCTAGAGTAGTTTTCCACTTGAAAGTCTTATTACCACCTCAAAATAAAAGCATGACATCATTTTGTTTCATAAAATATTCTGTCCAATTTCTAAATTCCTTCATCATAACATTATTTTCTCAGTTGCAGAAATGAAAAGTTATAATTATCTTTGAATTCTCTCTGAAGATTCACTCATATCCAATGAAACACTCCATCTTAACAGTCCCTTTGAAATGTTGTTGCCTTTATTCCTTCACCACCCTAAAATGCATCTTTCTTTACTCTAAACCTAATTAATGCAGGTGCTTTAAATATGGTGAATTACATGTGTCCAATTCAGTTAGCATATTTCTCTACTAAATTTATCTTCTGTAAACTGTTATATCCAATTACAACAAAACTATAATGCATGTATAGATTAACTATGTATGTAATTACCTTCTTTTTCTGAAAAAATATACAATATAGTGAGCAATAATAACTATACTACTGCCCACACTTGATGAGTTTGATTTAATACTGAAGGTTCTAGAGATGATTACATTTTTACTAGAGAAAGAAAACAATTTGATCTAGATTTTAGTAAATCGCTTTATGAACATTAAATATGTATACTGAAGATTACCAAAATAAAAGACTTTTGTGTATTTATGTTAGGAACAAATACAATACACCAGACAAGAAAAAAAGTACAGAGGAGTAAATATTTTTAATGATCTTAAATCTCAAGACTGTTTTTTTATTTAACAAATGTAATGATCTATAACTCCATCTACTCCTTTCATCAATCCATTGCTGCTGTTCCTGTGTATCTGTATTCCTTTTCAAGCATACACTCAAATAATGTGGAGTCTTTAATTTGCTTCTAATGCCATAAAGTGGAACCTCCCTACCATGAACCTTCTAAAGTACCTAGAATAAACATCAGCACGTGGTAGTCCCTATTTATTGCTACTTTTTTTTTTTTTTTTTTGAAACAGGGTCTCACTCTGTCTCCAGGGTGGGAGTGCACTGGCATAATCATAACTCAATCTAACCTCAAACTCATGGGTTCAAGAGGTACTCCCACCTCAGCCTCCAAGTAGCTTTCCTCTTGAAAGTTTCACTGCTGAGAAGCTTAGGATGGTGGCCAACGGGTGGGGCAGTAAAAATCTCCATGGAGGCAAGAGACAATAAAGACTCTCCACGTGAGTAGGCGGTGTTGGTGGGAGCATGAAAGACCATCTGAGAGGATACTCAGCTGGATGCACCCGCGTCCCCCCTCTAAGGGTGACTACAAGATCCCACCACCCTGAAATTAGAACACAACTCCCAAGAATGCCATAGAAACTCTGTTGCCTGCGAGAACGTGCCTGAGAAAAGTCTACTGAATTCAGCTGATTCCCAGCACCTGGCACCGGGTGAACACCATCACCTGGCATACCGGACCCACTGGAGCACGGGATTTGATTTTTGGAAAGAGAGCATCTGGGAAATCCGGAGAGAGGAATATATGCCTGTTGAGGAGCCACCCACCCCAGCCATTTTCCAGGCAGAGATTTGCATTGCTCCACCCAGCCCACCCCCAAGCCCCAAACTTGTTGCCTAAGCAACACACAAACAATTGCTCCAGGCTCCCTTACCATTTAAATAGAAGAGAGACTTAAGAAGGTGCTGGAGGGGGCTGTGGACACAGCCCAGAGATCCGATCTCTGTGAATGACATATAAACTACTTAGGGCTGGATTGTGGTCCAGAGGAAATATTCTGAGAGCACAAATTTCAGAGGGACCTGAGAGTGTTGAATTCCAGGCGCTCCACTCCCTAGCCTGATCCAAATGGTGTGGCCAGAAAAGGACAAGGAAGAACTCTTAAGAGATAAGTGGTGAGTCCCGGCTGACACAAACCCTCTCCTCCCCAGCAATCCTCTGAACGTCAGACCCAGACAACTGGGCCACGACTGAGAGGGACAAACCCAGATAGAGCCGAGACATCAGTCACAATAGGAGAACCCCATTCCAGAACATGCCTGACTGGGGCATCCTTGTGAGAGTACATACCTGGGGAAGAGACTATCCTGTATATCCCCAACAGAGATCTCCCTGACCATAGGAGAGTGGGAAGGGAGGCCTGCAGCCACCCACCTCCACCGCCCCTCCTCCTTCCCTACTGCCTTCTCTGAGGTGACAGTGAAAGAGGTGGCTCTACAGGAGAGAGCTGATTAGAGGAACAACTACA
Source organism: Carlito syrichta (assembly GCF_000164805.1). Taxonomy (NCBI): domain Eukaryota; kingdom Metazoa; phylum Chordata; class Mammalia; order Primates; family Tarsiidae; genus Carlito; species Carlito syrichta. Next base: position 287,260 of record NW_007258196.1, on the reverse strand, counting down.
GAGTCTGCCACAAGAGGACAGTTGTTTTTGTCTTTGTTTTTTGTTTTGTTTTTTAAAATTTTCAATTATTTTTTAATTTTAAAAATTTTCTGTTTGTTATCTCATCTATTTTTAAAATATTTTTCCTTTGTGCATAAATGTGTATGTGAACCTTTGACCTGCATCCCCTCCCCCCAATTTTTTGTTTGTTTGTTTCTTTCTTTCTCCATTACTTTCTGCTTTTGTCATTCTCTGTTTATGTATGTATGTGAATGATTGAGTGTTCATCTTTTGATTTTGCTGTAGGTTTTCGCTCTTTTGTTTTTCTGGGGGTTTTTTATTTTCATTTTTTATAATTTAAGGGGTATGTCGATATGTGTGTGAGGTGTGAGGGTTCCACCTAAATCCCCCCCATTTTCTTTTTTTTTTTTCTCTCTTTTTTTCTTATTCTCCTCCATCAGTCTTTTGGTCTTTCTTCTCTACTTACTTTGTACTAAGCATGTGTGTGTGTGTGTGTGTGTGTGTGTGTGTGTGTGTGTGTGTGTGTGTGTGGTTTTCTTGGGGTTTTTCTGTTGTGGTGGTTTGCTTTGTCCCGCTTGATTATTATTGCAGATTGTTTTGTGGTGTGGGTTGGTTTCTGCTTTGCAGCATCATATAGAGTGGTGGTGGGGAGTGGATCTAAGGGAAAACATACCACAGTAACTGAATATTTTAAGTTGCAAGTAGCATCTGACTTCTAGCAACCCATCCCCCACTTTACTTGGATTTCAAAAACTATAAGAGACAGCAAAGCTTCCCATCCACCATCCTATTTCAAAATAGAACAAATTCAGAGCCTGGATCAGGGAAGAATAGAGAACTGAGCAAACATCAGAAGGGAAAGCATCTCCCACTGACACTGAATAACAGAACTAAAGAAAATAAAAGAAGATATTTGTCACAAATGAGAAAAAGTCAAAGGAAGACCTCAAACAATTCCAAGTCTACCAAAGACAAAACTCCTGAGAAATCAGACCTTTGTGCCCAAACAATGGAAGTCACCAACAACTGGCCCCAGAACATGACAGGTATTGGGGAATGGTTGGAAAGAGTGAATAAGACTCAAGAAAGATAAGATGCAACACTGAAAAACTTGCAACAGAGATTCTGGCAATAAAAAACTTCATACAGGAAATAAATAACAAGATGACAAGCATGGAAAGCAGAATCAATCTAGCTGAAAAAAGAATCTCAGAACTTGAAGATCAGAGCAAGGATCTTTTAAAAACACAGAAAAAGGACTCAGAAAGAAGGAACAAAGCCTACAAGAGATGTGTGATTATATCAAGAAGCCAAACCTATGCCTCATTGGTATCCCTAAAGAAGAAAGGGAAAATGAGAACAACCTGGAACAAGTATTCCAGGAGGTAATCCAAGAAAACTCTCACCAGAGATGTGACCAGCCAAGCACAAGAGATACAGAGAATTCCCACAAGACATCAAGAGAAGAACAACCCCTAGACACACAGTAATTCACTAACACAAAGTAGGCACAAAAGAAAAAATTCTAAAGGCAACAGGAGAGAAAGGTAAAACTAACTACCAGGGAATCAATCAGAAAAGTAGCAGACCTATCAGCAGAAACACTATAAGAAGACACTGAGACACTAAATAGACCAATAACAACCCAGGAAATCGACTCTGTCATATGAAAACTACATACAAAAAAGAGTCCTGGACTGAATGGCTTTCCATCAGAATTCTACAAAACGTACAGGGAGGAGGTAATGCCAATCCTACTGAAAGTATTCCAGGCAATTGAGAAGATGGAATTCTCTCCAAATCATTTTACAAAGCTCACATCACACTGATACCCAAACAGGGTAAAGATCCAACAAAGAAAGAGAACTACAGGTCAATATCCCTTATGAACATAGATGCAAAAATCCTCAATAAGATTCTAGCAAATTGGACCCAAAAATACATCTCAAAAATCTCCACCATGACCAAGTAGGCTTCATCCCCAGGATGTAGGGCTGGTTCAACATTTGCAAGACCATAAATGTCATTAAATACATCAACAGATGTAAAACCAAGAACCACATGATTATATCATTAGATGCAGAAAAGCTTTTAATAATATCCAGCATCCTTCTTGATAAAAACCCTCAAACACCTAGGCATCGAAGGAACATACCTCAAAATATTAATTGCCATCTATGACAAACCCACAGCTAACATATTGCTAAATGGACAGAAACTATAAACATCTCCCCTGAAAACTGGAACAAGACTAAAGCTGCCCACTCTCACCCCTCTCGTTCAGTATTGTGTTGGAAGTCCTAACCCAGGCAATTAGATAAGAGAAGGACATCAGAGGTATCCAAATAGGAAAAGAGGAAGTCAAGTTATCCCTCTTTGCTGATGATATGATCCTATACCTTGAATATCCAAGAGAATCTGTCAAAAACCTGCTTGCACTGATAAAGGACTTGGCAACGTCTCAGGGTACAAAATAAATGTGCAAAAGACAGTTGCATTCTTATACACCAACAAGCAGGCACAGACCCAAATAAAAAGCACAATCCCATTCACACTAGCCACCAAAGAAATGAAATACTTCAGCATCGTTCTAACCAAAGAAGTGAAATACCTTTACAATGAGAATTACAAAACACTGCTCAAAGAAACCCAAGAAGATACAAACATAGAAGAATATTCCATGCTCATGGATAGGAAGAATCAACACTGTTAAGATGTCCATCCTACCAAAGACAATCTACAGATTCAATGCAATACCCATTAAGTTCCAACATCATTCTTCTCGGACCTGTAAATGACAATACAGAAATTCATATGGAAACATAAATGACCTTGAATAGTCAAAACAATTCTTAACAAAAGAAAAAAGCAGGAGGTATCACAATTCCAAACTTCAAGCTTTACTATAAGGTTACAGTAATCAAAACAGCCTGGTATTGGTACAAGAACAGGCATATAGACCAACGGAACAGGATAGAGATTCTGGAAGCAAAGCCTCAATTCCTCAACCAACTCATCTTTGACAAAGCCTCCAACAACAACCACTGGAGAGAGGAGAACCTATTCAGTAAATGGTGCTGGGAAAACTGACCACATGCAGAAGATTGAAACAGGAACCCTACCTATCACCACACACAAAAATTAACTCTAAATGAATCAAAGACCTAAATGGAAAACCTCAAACTATAAGAATCTTGGAAAGCACAGGAGACATCCTTATGGAAATTGGAACTGGGAAGCAATTCCTATTCAGAAACCTAAAGGCCAATACCTTAAGAAATAAGATAGACAAGTGGAACCTCATCAAATTAACAAGCTTCTGCAAAGCAAAAGAAACCATCAAGAGAACAGGGAGACAGCCCACAGAATGGAGAAAAAATATTTGCCAACTGTATAACTGACAAAGGCCTAACATCTATGATCTACAAGGAACTCAGATGCACCGAAAGGAAAAAAACAGCCCCTTTAAAAAGTGGACAAAAGACATGAATAGACACTTCTCAAAAGAAGATATACGGGCAGCCAACAGACACATGAAAAAGTGCACAGCCTCACTCATCATCAGAGAAACACAAATCAAAACCACATAGAGATATCACCTAACCCCTGTAAGAATGGCAATCATTAATAAAACAAACAACAACAGGTGCTGGCAAGGATGTGGAGATAAAGGAACACTTCTGCATTGCTGGTGGGAATGCAACCTAGTACAACCTCTTTGGAAGACAGTGTGGTGATGTCTGAAAATACTAGAAATTGACTTTCCATATGACCCAGCAATTCCAGAAGAACTCAAATATTTCGACAACAAAGACACCTGCACACATATGTTTGTTGCAGCTCTATTCACAATAGCAAAAATGTGGAACCAACCCTGTTGCCCATTGAAGCTGGACTGGTTTTAAAAAATGTGGTATATATGCACAATGGAATATTATGCAGCCATAAAGGACAAATGTATTGACTTTGCAGCAACTTGGATGGATTTGGTGTCGATCATACTCAGTGATTTATCATAGAAACAAAGAACTGAGTTCCATATGTTCTCACTCATAAGGTGACCTGGAACAATTATAGTGCTATGAGAAAGCGATTGGCAGTAGTGAAAAACTGTCAGGGGAAGGGGAGTGGGACTGGCAGTTGAGGGAAACTTCTAGGGGAGAAAGGGGCAAACCTCATCAACAAGGGTACCTGCATGATCAGTGTTTATATACCTAGCCCTTAATTGTATCCCACATCTTTATAATAAATAAATTTTAAAAAAGAAAGGTTTATTGCCACAGCTAGCTATTATTACTTCTTTAAGCAGTAAATAATGCAGCCATTTACCTCTTCCATGAAACATGTATACAATATGCTAAAATGATATGACCTACACATTTTAAAATAAAAGTTGAATGTAGCATCAATTTTTACTTACTCTCATTTTTTATCTAGGAAAAGTAAAGTCAGTAATTTCAATCTGCCAATTTGCTAATTGTGTATACTGCCTTATAGTATAATGAAGAAAAAATCCTAACTTTTATTACAAATAAAAACTTAATAGTTTTTTCTGGTATGGTGAGCTAACTTGGATTTTAAGTAAAATATATGTAAAGGAAAGGATATAAACAAGAATAATCAAGATATAATTATAACATTGCAGAGTGGATTTGAATGATAATTCCTTAGAGTTTTTTCATACTTGCCATTTTTTTCAATAAGTATAGAACACATTAACATTAAATGAACTGAAAAATGCCTAAAAGAAATTAATTCTAACACAGTTATGCTTAATTCTTTTTTAAATAATATAATTTATTTTTACATTTTTATTAGGCTGAAACACTAATCTTATATGTAAAACATTGTGAATAAAAATTTAAATGTTGGCCGAGCTCAGTGGCTCAGCCTGTCATCCCAGCACTTTGGGAGGCTGAGGTGAGTGGATTGCCTGAGCCCTTGGGTTTGAGACCCACCCGGTCAACTTAGCAAGACCTCACCTTTACAATAAATAAAAAATTAGCCGGGTGTGGTAGCGCACGTCTGTAGTTTCAGCTACTTGGACAGCTGAAGCAGAAGGATTACCGGAGCCCAGCAGGTCAATGCTGTGGTGGCCAGGAGCGTGCCACTGCACTTCAGTCTAGGTGATGGAGTGAGACTCCAACTCAAAAAAAAAAAAAATTTAAATGTTGTTTCAAGCGTTTAATAATAAAAATATATACATCAAGTTGCTGATAATATCTTGTGTGGCAACAGTGATATGTAACAACTTCAAATTATTATCTAAGTAGGAATTTTCATTCAAATTTAACCCATTTGCATGCCCTTGTTCCATTGTCTTGATAACTGAATCATTTTATCGCTTTCTGTAAACCAATGTGTAAGGACCCCAAAATACTAACGAGTCAACACTAATACTTGCCCCCATATACACATACCCCATGAATTAAATGTGACTTTTGAAGGTTAAATGGAGAGATTTCCAGGAAGATGGTGGTGTAGCCAGTCAGACCGCATAAGTCTCTCTGTGTGTGAGTGATTGTATGGAAAATTCTGCATGTGCTTTTGTGTGTAAGTTGGAGTGTGAGATGCTGACTAAGTAGGGACTTGAGAGCAAGTGATCAGGGCCCTCCTGGTGAAGATTCAGGTGTTTGGATCCTAGAGCTTCGTAGAGTCCAGAAACTGAGTGCTATTTTTTTAAATCAGCAGTTTTTCTCAGGAAGACTCGTTGAAGTGATTGCCAACCCCGACACCACAGTGCCAGGCTGAATGCTAGCAGTGAGGGCTGTGGAGGAAGTGCGGCGAGGCAGCCTGGGGCAGAGTCCTGAGGAAACAGCAAGGGGAAGCAACCCTGAGCCTGAACTGGGCTCCAGAGCCTTGCCACTTGGTCCCTATGTCCGGAGACAGTGGAAACTGCTACAGAGGGAGCTATCAACCCCATTGATGACAGGGACAGCAGCTGGTGGAGAAGCTGACCAAATTCTCTAATGCCTGGGCAGAGAAGTGCTCCAGGGCCATCTCTGCAGAACAGCAGAACTGCATCTTGAGACTAGGTGCTATCTCTTTGTTGTGTTGGGGCTGCTTTTTGTGACCTCAGAGGACACTGTCCCCGGTGCATAAGACATGGCAAATAACAGCAGATGCAGAACTCCAGACTATTCACTCTCCACCCTGAGCCAGCTGCTGGGCAATATTTGCAGACAGCAGAATTGCCCAAGAAGGAGGCTGATGAGTGCCTAATGACTCCCTCCCACCCCTAGCAAAAAGTGAAAGAGATTAGGAGGGCAGAACAATCCATCCTGCCATGAACCAGATGCCCTGAGAACTATGACAAAGCTGAGAGAAGAAAGAAGGTTTTGAGATCTCCAGAGATTCTATGTCAAGTTATTTCAGCACACTTCCCTCACACAGGCATGTGATGGCTACCAATTGCAGGCAGCAGGGGTTGAAGTTTCTAACATACGAATTTTCAACAGCAAATAGGGAACCTGCTGTTCTAATCCTCTCAAGGAGACATACTAAAACTGAGAACTCTTTATCAAAGTTTTTTTAGAGGGGGAGTATTGGTTTGTTTGTTTGTTTGATTATCTCATTTGGTTGCTTTGTTTGTTGTTTGGTTGTCTCTTTTCTTTCTTTCTCCTATTCCTTTGTCTTTGTTCTTTCTCTTTTTTATGTCTTTTTCTTTCTTTTTTTTCCTTTCCTCTTTTTCTCTCTCTCTCTCCTCCTTTCTCTTTTTTCTTCTTTTTCCACTTATACCCTGTCATGAACTCAGGGGCTATGCAAGCATACCCACTATAAGGTAATACTGTGTAAAGATGAAGAGTGAGTCTCTGCTGACCCATTCATCAGATAGCAAAAACTATGACCTGCTAATAGGATCACAACCCTTGCAGCAACCCCCTCTGCCCCCTAGTAGGTGCTCAAAATAGTAAAAAGTACAGCACAATGCCCCACTCCCAGCCCTACTTCATAATTTAACAAACCCAGAGCCTTGGCTCAAGGAAGGACAAAATATAGAGGAAATATCAGAAGTGACTGTTTCTCCATTTTCCACTGAGCAATGGAATTAAAGGGAAAGATAAGAGAACATTTTCAAATTAAGAAAAAACAACAAAAACAGTCAGTAACCATCTGAGTCCTGGCAAAGTATCAGGGCTAGAAAGAACAGTTATTGGGGCACAAACAATGACTATCTCCCAGAGTGACAGTACCAGGAAGCTGCTTATGGAGATCAGAGAATCATTGGATAGGATGAATAAGACCAAGAAACCCAAGGGCTAAAACTAAATTAGCAGCAAAGCTAGACAGACTAAAAAAAGTGTACTTAGAAATAACATAAATAAAGAACTCCATTCCAAAGAATAAATAACAAACTGACAAGCATGGGAAGCAGAATTGACTGAGCAGAAGAAAGAATCTCAGAGCTTGAAGACCAAAATATGGAAATAACTGAATCTATCTTATAGTTCTATAATTATAGGAAAAACTTAAGAGAAAGGAGGAAACTCTCCAAAAGATGTGAGATTTTATCTAGAAAACAAACCTACATCTGATTAGAATACCTGAAATAGAAAGAGAAATGAAAAACACCTCTTTTTTTTTTTTTTTTTTTTTGAGTTGGAGTCTTACTCTGTCGCCCAGACTGGAGTGCAGTGGCCGCTCCTGGCCACCGCAGCCTCGACCTGCTGGGCTCCGACGACCCTTCTGCCTCAGCCTTCCAAGTAGCCAGAATTACAGGCATGCGCTACCACGCCCGGCTGATTTTTTGATTTATTGTAGAGATGAGGTTTCGCTGCCCAGGCGGGTCTTGAACCCGCAGCTCAGCAATCCACTCACCTCAGCCTCCCAAAGGCGCGGGATTACAGGCTGAGCCACCGAGCCCGGTTGAAAAACACCTTTCAACAAACATTCCATGAGGTCATTCAAGAAAACTTCCCTCTTCTGGTCAGATAGATGATTATATAAGTATAAGAGATCCAGAGAACACCTGCAAGACATCTTATGAGAAGACCAACCCCTATCACATAGTAATCCAACTACACAAAATAGGTATAAAAGAAAAAATCCTAAAGGCAGCAAGGGAAAAAAGTCAGACTACCTACTGGGAGAGACCAATCAGAATTGCTGCAGACCTAGCTGCAGAAGCAGTACAGGGCAGAAAGAATTGGACCCCAATCTTTATCAATAAACTATTTCAAAGATAAACAATTTCAACCAATAATTTCCTATCCAGTCAAGCTAAGCTTCATCAACAGCGAAGAATTAAAATCCTTCCCAGACAGCTAATCCCTAAGAGAATGTGCTGCTTCAAGACCAGCTTTACAGGAGATGCTTAAAAAGGTGCTGTACACAGAAGAAAAGTGAAACAAAAGAAAGACCATATACATTACAAGATCACAAACAAACAAGCAGTAGAACACACAGCATACCTGCAAAACTGAAAACATACACATATATGAACACAAAAGCTATATGAAGACAAAACAGCCTTATAAGAGCATTATGGCAGAGACAAACTCTCACATTTCAATTATCAGCCTGAACATGGATGGACTAAATGCACCACTGAAAAAATATAGAATGGCAAACTGAATGAAAACATATGATCCAGCAACTTGCTGCCTCCAGGAAACTCATTTCACCACAAAGGATGCCCACAGACTCAGAGTTAGAGGATGAAAAATAAACTTTCAGTGAACAGATCACAAAATAAGGCAGGAGTTGTGATCATAATATCAGGCAAAACAACCTTTAAGCTATCAAAAATTTAAAAAAATAGAAAAGGACACTACATAATGATAAAAGGTTCAATCCATCAACTAGAAATATTTATCCTAAACATATATGCACCCAACACAGGAACACCAGTTGTTATAAAGAAGCTACTAAGTAAGCTAAAAAAAAGATATTTTCTCTAACACTATCATAGTTGGGGACTTAAATATCCCATTAACAATCCCTGATAGATCACTGAGGTGAAAAATCAACAAAGGGATCTTGAACCTCAACTTGATGCTTTACCAAATGGACAGAGTAGATACCTACAGAAAACTCCACCCAACAACCACAGAATATACATACTGCTCCTTATCACATGGAACATTGTACTCCAGTATTGGTCAAATTCTCAGCCATAAGTCAAGCATAAACAAATTTCACAAGAATGAAATGCTTCCACGCACATTCTCTGATCACGTTGGAATACAAATAAATATCACCACCAACAAAATTCCCTCAAAATCTACAATGACATGGACACCAAATAGCATGATGTTGAACAACTTCTGGGTCAACACAGAAATCAAAACAGAAATTAAAAGATTCCTGGAAACAAATGAAAATGAAGAAACATCTTACCAAATACTCTGGGATGCCATGAAAATAGCACTAAGAGAGGAATTTATCTCTCTATGGACACACATGAAGAAAATAGAAAGAAAATAAATTGAGATCCTAACAAATCACCCAAGGGAGCTGGAAATACAAGGCCACCACCAAAACCCTAACTTCAGCAGAAGAATCCAGATCACCAAAGTAAAAGCTCAAATATGGGACATGGAAGACCATAGAAAATAATCAAGGAAAGAAAAAGCTGGTTCTTTGAAAGGATAAAGAATATTGATAAACCCCTAGCCAGAATGACCAAGAAAAAGAGAAAAAAAGTCCAAATAATACAACATAAATGCAAAAGATCAAGTCACAACTGACACAAATGAAATACAAAGAAAGAGAACTACAGGCCAATATCCCTAATGAATATAAATACAAAAAAATCTCAACAGGATTCTAGCAACAACACATCTCAAAAATCATCCACCATGGCCAAGTAGACTTTAACCCCAGGATGCAGGTCTAATTCAACATCTTCAAGACCACAAAATAATTAAATACATCAATAGATGTAAAAACAAGGACCTCATGATTATATCATTAGATGCAGAAAAGGCTTTTGATAAAATCCAGCATCCCTTCTTGATAAACACTCTCAAACACCTAGATATAGAGGGAGCATATCTCAAAATAGTAAGAGTCATCTATGATAAACCCACAACCAACATATTACTAAATGGACAGAAAATGGAAGTATTTCCCGTGAAAACCAGAACAAGACAAGGCTGCCCACTCTCACCCCTCTTGTTCAATATGGTGTTGGAAGTCATAGCTACAACAATCAGACAAGAGAAGGAATTTGGGAGTATCCAAATAGGAAAAGAGGAAGTTAATTATCCCTCTCTGCTGACAATATGATCCTATACCTCGAAAATCCAAGATAAATATGTCAAAAACATCCCTGCACTGATAAAGGACTTTGGAAAAATCTCAAAATAAAAGTGCAAGACAGTCACACTCTTATACACAAACAACAAACAGGCAGGGAGCCAAATAAAAAGCACAGTCCCATTCACGATAAACACACACACACACACACACACACACACAAACACACACACACACACACACACACAATGAAATGCCTCAGCATCTTTCTAACCAGAGAAGTAAAAGATCTTTATAAGGAAAACTAAAAACACTTCTCAAATAAGTCACACACACACACACACACACACACACACACACACACACACACACACAATGAAATGCCTCAGCATCTTTCTAACCAGAGAAGTAAAAGATCTTTATAAGGAAAACTAAAAACATTTCTCAAATAAGTCAAAGTTGACATAAACAAATGGAAAAATATTTCATGCTCATGGATTGGAAGAATCAACATTGCTAAGATGTCCATCCTACCAAAGATCCAACAGATCCAGCACTATACACATTGTTACCAATACTGGCTGGGATCGGTGACTCAACCTGTAATTTCAGCAATTTGGGAGGTCGAGGCAAGTGAATTTACCTGAGCCTGAGAGTTGGAGACCCATCCAGGCAACTTGGTGAGATCTCATCTCTACAATAAATCAAAATTTAGCCAGGTGTGGTAGTACATGCCTGTAGTTCTGGCTACGTGGAAGGCTGAGGCAGAAGGATCACTGGAGCCCAGCAGGTCGAGGCTGCAGTAACCAGGAGAGTGTCACTGCACTCCAGCACGGGCAATGGAGTGAGGTTCCAACTCAAAAAAAAAAATTACCAATACCATTCTTCTCAGATTTGTAAACAATAATACAGAAATTCATATGGAAACATAAATGGGTATGAATAGCCAAAACAATCCTTAATAAAATAATGTGGGTGGTATCACATTTTCAGACTTTAAACTTCATGATAAGCTATAATAATCAAAACAAACAAAACTGATATTGGTACAAGAACAGGCATATAGACCAATGGAACAGGATAGAGATTCTTGAAGCAAACTTCAATTTCTCAACCAACTCATCTTTAACAATGCCTCCACCAGACAGTGGGGAGAGGAGAACCTATTCAGTAAATGGTGCTGGGAAAATTATCTGACCACCTGCAGAAGAATGAAATAGAACCCCTTTCTATCACCATACCCAAAAATTAACCCCAAGTGAATCGAAGTCCTATTGTAAAATTCCAAACTTTAAGAATCTTAGAAAATACAGGAGACACCCTTATGGAAATAGGAATAGGCAACCAACTCCTGATCCAAACCCCAAAAGCCCATGCCATAAGAGATAAGATAGGCAAGTGAGACCTAATCAAACTGGAAAGTTTCAGCAAAGCAAAAGAAATCAAGAGAGTGGAGAGACAGCTCACTAAATGGGAAACAAATATTTGCCAACCAAATTTCTGACAAAGGCCTTACATCCAGGATCTACAAGAAATTCAAATATGCCAGGAGGATAAAAAACAACAACAGCCCCATTAAAAAGTGGCCAAAAGATATGAATAGACATTTCACAAAAGAAGATATATGGGAAGCCAACAGACACATGAAAAAATGCTCAGCCTCACTAATCATCAGAGAAATGCAAATCAAAACCACATTGAGGTACCACCTAACCCCAGTAAGAATGGTCATCATTAATGAAACAAAAAATAACAGATGCTGGTAAGGACATGGAGAAAAGGGAACACTTCTACGCTGTTGGTGGGAATGCAAATTAGTTCAATTTCTATGGAAAGCAGTGTGGTGATTCCTGATACAACTAGAAATTGACCTTCCATGCAATCCAGCAATCTCCCTTCTGGGAATATACCCAGAGGAATTTAAATCACTCTACAAAAAAGATACCTGCACAAGCATGTTTATTGCTGGGCTTACAATAGCAAAAACATGGAACCAACCATGGTGTCTATCGAAAATGACTGGATAAAAAATAAATGGAATATATACACGATGAAATATTACACAGTCATAAAGAAGAACAAAAGTATGAACTTTATAGTAACTTGAATTGATTTAGAGTCTATAATATACAGTGATTTATCATAGAAATAAAGAACTGAGTGCCATATATTCTCACTCATAAGTGGACCCTGAACATTTACCATAATACTATAAGAAAGGGATTGGCAGTAGCCTGACACTGCCAGGGGAGGGAGGAGGGGGCACAAAACATTAATAAGAGTACCTGATCTCAAACCTGGCAAAGTGGGGACCAAAGGTAGGCCCTAACTTTACCTTTATGATGACCACTTGTATAACTAATCCTGAATTGTACCACATATCTTTAAAATAAATTTTAAAAAATAAAGATTAAGCATATTTCATTGTGAAAATAAACACAGACATCACTGATTTGACTCTAATTGAGATAACTTGTTAACAGGTATTGAAAACTAAAAGAATAGCAAGTTAAGATGTTGCAACAAGGTAATACTTATTCTTTAACCCCTAACTTTGATCTTATGACCTGCTTACCCTGTTTTATCTCTAGGTTCACTCTTTATCCTTTCCACAAAGCTGTGTGGTCTGGAATGTTAAACTGTGTGCATTGCATCAATAGTTCTCCCTTGCTCTCAGACTTCTGATTAGATATGACTAATTAGTTCACCAACAGGGACATTGAATGCAGGAGAAATGTGCAGCTCAAAGTGTTTTTTCCAGTTTCCTCTCATCTGGCCTATTATGACTTGGTAGTGGTGCATTCCTCGATTTACGGCCATGGGTTCTGTGTGTCTGCCCCTTTCCTAACAGTTATTACCTTACTTGAGTTCTAACTCCTGATTCTCCTTGCTTCTTTATGAGTAGATGTGCCCACAATTTTGTAATTGTTTCTCTCAGAGTATTCCACAGTTCCTTCTTGGTTTCTACCAATCTCCCCCATACTTTTGTAATCATTCATTTTATTAAAATGTTGCTATTTATCCCTTTTTTATTGTGCTAACTCATGAAATTGTGAGATTCTAACACAAATAACTAACTAGTGCTAATTTGGTATTAAAAATAAATTGTGGCAATAGAGAATGAAGATATAATAAAATATCATGATAAAACAGTCATTTATATTCAAAATACAAATATCTCTAGTTACTCTGTTTAGCTTTCACATTTTATCCTTTTATAGTCTTATTCTATTAATAGGCAAATATTTGTAAAATATCAAGCCAGGGATTGAGTATATAATAATTTAACAAAATTTATAGATTTGTTACTTTATTGGATTATAATTTGGTTGGGGACATAACCAATCTCTGATTAAGTAACAATTATAATAAGAACTAAAAGATGAATAATGGGGAACTGGGGAGTCTAAGAGTTCCAGACAGAAACCACAGTATATAAAATGGTACTAGCGGAACAAGTAAACTTAAAGGGATTTGAGAAAAATTGACCTTGGGGTAAAATATGACAATAGATGAGACTGAGAATATAGTGGCAGTCAAATCATAAAGAATTTAGAATGCCATGATAAGAACTTTGCATTTTTTTTCTAAGTGTAATGAAAAGCGACCAGAGTGCTTATCATAAAGAAGTGACATGCTCATATTTGCATTTTAGAAAGATTTATCTGGCAGTTGTATTGGAAGTGGATAAGAGAAAGCAATGAGTGGATGCTGGGGATACAAATAAAGGAAGAAGACTACTGCATTTGTACAGGGGAGAAATTCTAACATAAAGACGACTAGCTAAAGGTTATCATAAAAATTATCATCCACATCACCATAACCATAGCTTCCCCCATTCAATGCAGTGTTTTTTCCTTTTTATTTTTTGTTACTCATTTTAATTTACTGACTTATTCTATCTTATTTTTTCTTATCTTCTTCAATGAAAAGATTCTTAGTATTTTGAGTGTCATGGATCTTTGAGAATTCAATGAAAACTGTACTTCATTTTCTGAAAAGGATTCATTAATGCATGTACACAAAATTATCCATTCAGATTTAAAAGATCCTTAAAACAATTCAAATCTATATGTGAATGAATAAGTAAAGGATACCTTAACCACAAGGGTAGAGTTTGGTAAACATGTTCATTAGATAAGTAGAATCAGGGTAAATCTCTGTTTCAATATTCATACCATAAAATTAATCTGCAAAAATCAGGGAATAAGGATGGAATAGAGAACTGAGTTAAATGTGAAATATAGGTAATAACTTGTGTAATATTAATAGATATGTGCTTTGTATGTCTTGCCTAGAATGCCTGAGGCATCTAATTATCTGAGGACTTTTTTTTTGTGGAGGGGAGAGATTGAAAGGTATAAAAAAGATAATTCTTTAGAATTATTTCAGTAGAATTAAAGAAAAATTATATTAAAACTCATGAAAGACAGAATTTTAATATACGTAATATGGCTAATATGTTTAACATAAACATTCTGATATCTAAAATTCTATTTTATAGTACCACCACATACTTACAAGTTATGACTTTATAGAGAGAAATTTCTGAATTTTCTCATCATATCAATTATTAGCATGGAGTTAATCTGAATGACTAGATTGTGTTTCAGCATGAATGTAGAAAATATTATATTTGTGTCATGGTACAAGCTATAAGAACCTCTTCCCTAGAATAAAAGAATATGAAATTGATTAACCCTAGTTAACAATGGAAGAGAGCAAAATAAAGTTATTTTCCTTTTAACAAAGGGAGAGTAAAATGAGAGAGAAAGGAAAGGAAAGACACCCAAGACAAATCTCTGGTCTTTGGTCTTTGCCACATTATGGTAAAGGTGAGTTAAATTATTTTAAGAAAATTACCAAATATGAGGTATTTTGTTTCAATTCAGATTTTGTTTGAGACTCTTGAAAGAGATAGCTTCACAGTCTTCCCCAGATGAGCTGGAATGTAAGGCATCAATGTAAAATAGTTGGCAGACCATGCCAAGGCTTAGGAGGCCCTGTGAATTTCTTCCTCCTGGTTCACAAGTATCATGGAAAAGTTATCTTTCAGGGGTACGGTATTTAGCAGAGTGTATACTCAGATACCTTGCTAGAAGCAATATCCTCTGGAATGTTAACATAGAGGTATAATAGAGGCCTTCGGCACTGGTATCATAAAATTACAGCAGCAGTAGCACAAGCAAAGCAAAGTTGGAGAATATGGAACTGGATGAAGCAGAGAGTTCAGATTCTTATTTCCATCTGCTTCAAGTTTCAGAAGCTGATTTAAATCTGTTTGTCAGAAAAGAAACCAGTCACATCTAATACTGATCCTGAGGACAGCTTTAAAATGTGATAACTCAGAAGTATTTTTTATTTATTAACTATTACAAACAAAGGAAGAACCCAAACTTGGGGAAGAGGAGGTAATGAGAGGGGTTCTTCAAGAATGGGCGGTGGTTCAGAAGAGAAAGTATTGCTTAAAAAGACAAATTGCGGGATTAAACTAAAATTACTGGACTGAACCAAAACTCTGATTGTCTTCTGCTAAAGAAAATTATAATATTTCCAGAAAAAATACTTTTTTGGGAAACATTTTTTGGTAGTAATGTGAACGAGTGATAATAATAAATCCTTGAAACAATTGAAATGTTTTACAATCTACTAAAATAATTTTTTTATTCTGTTGAATGGCCAGTACTAATCATGGACAAATTTAGATTAAAAATATATTGTATTGAAACACAGAATTTGATCAATTGTAACAGAACAGCTATTTAAATCTCATCCATGAATATACCAACTCTGTACTCTTAGAACTGGGTATCTATCTCAAGAGAATGGTTTTATGATTAGAAAAAGCATAAAAGTATAAATAATAATTAGAGGCAGAACAACCCTTGTTTTAGTTAGCTCTGTATTGGTTAAAAAAAACCTGAAAAAACATTTTGGTGGTTTGTGCTACAGATACAATATGAGAAAATTAAGGGTAAAGTGTGTATTGGCACAGCTAGATAGAAGGTATATGTTGTAGTATTCTAGATCACAGTAGGATACCATACTTAATAATATATAATTTCAAATCACTAAAGGAATAATATTGAATGTTCCCATCACTAAGAAATGATAAACGTTTGAAATGACAAATATGCTAATTACCCTGATCTCATCACTATACATTATTTGTATGGAAACATCACTATGTAACCCATAAATGTGCATAATTGTTATTTGTAAATTAAAAATATAATTTAAAATTTTTAATTAAATAAAAATTTTTAATTAAATAAAAATTTTAAATTAAAAATATAATTGAAAATTTTTAATTTATGTAGACAAAAATTAACAATTGTCTCCATGATTAAGGATGTCTAAGTAGGTCATATGGCTATTGTTTATTATTGCTTTTGTTGTTTTGCACTGACAATGGGTTGAAGTTAGCCAAGAAAACAATTTATATTAAGTTGCATGTTCATTACCTCTCACTTGATTTACCGTTGTGAATCATTGTCTAGAAACACTCATGAATTGAGAAATCATGGAAAGTCTTTTTTTCTTTCTTACTGAATACACTTACACAATGTTACCTATGTGCTCTTTCTGACTCCTTAATATTCACAAGGGTTGGGCCGCTAGAAATAATTTGATTGGAATACTTTCTAATTTTCACATAAATTTCAACTTGGTATCTTATAATAAGATGTGGTCATCTTATAAATTTATTACATAGATCTTTCCTGCTATATCACTTGTTTATATAATATGTGCTAAAACATGATTTAAACATAAAAGTTATCAAAGAAAAACAGAATTAGCTACAGAAAATGGAATATGATGTGACAAGAAAAAGGGAGTTTGAAAAAGAACATATTGGTATGTTCTATTTCCATACTTCTCACTCAACAAACACTGCATCTTGCATCTTTTAACCTATTTTTTCTTACAAATCCAGAGAAGCCAGATATTTAGGATTAACTCTATCCTCCCTCACCCCGATTATAAAGTTCACTCTCTTTGGGAGAAATTGTATTCATTTCAAACTTTTGAAGATCTTCTTCCATAAAACAAAACTTCAGTATATCTAATTTAAGTTAACTTAGGAACATAATTAACAGCTACTGCTGGTCTCTGCAGTTAAGTCTCACAAAGGCACTCTAGACATAAATGTGCTCTAGTTCAAGTGTTTTCCAGCCTTAAAACAAAGATAAAAAAAGTAGTTGTGTTTACTGTTCTCTCTATTCTACCACCAATGCTCTAGTATGCTGCCTTAAGCTTCGACAGGAACACAAAACTAAGGGAAATCTCTCCTTGGCCCTAATGCCCAGTGTTCCAGAGGAAACAGCATTGACACCAGAATGTGGACATGAAACATCAATACTTTGGCAATATTGTGACCTAAATGGAACATTCTATGCTGGCATGAAATATTGTCATCCAGTCAACCAGCCACTTGATCCAGAAAGAAGAATTTCCTGAATTTCACCTTCAACCTTTAATAATTGCCCTCATATTTTTCAAGATATATAAAATCTTCCTTTTAATCCCATCAGTACCGCCTTAGTTTATGTTATCGCTTTATCTGACTTTGGCTATTATATAAGCTTTGTTGTTGTTGTTGTGGTTGTGGTTGTGGTTGTTGTTGTTGTTTTGAGTCAGAGTCTCACTCTGTCGCCCAGGTTGGAGTGCAGTGGCATGCTCATGGCCAAAACAGCATCGACCTGCTGGGCTCAGGTGATCCTTCTACCTCAGCCTTCCAAGTAGCCGGACTACAGGAGCACATTACCACGCCCAGCTAATTTTTTGAGTTATTGTAGAGATGAGGTCTCACTAAGTTGCCCAGGCTGGTCTTGAATCCCTGGGCTCAGGCAATACTCTTGCCTCAGCCTCCCAAAGTGCTGGGATTACAGGCTTGAGTCACTGTACCCAGCCTATAAAAGCTGCTTAACTACTCCATTTGCTTTCAGTCTTCTCCCCTTAGGAATATTGATTATTGGTATCTATGGTATTTTTCAATGTCTCCTGGTTCTCCTATGAGCATGAGATTATTCTCAGGCCTGATATTTTGCCAATTTTAGTGTTTCTTAACTGTAACAAATATTTTTCTAGAAATGAAAAGATAATCAAAGTATGATTTCACAAGTCATACAGTTTAGTACCATACAAGCAATTGTTTCTTAGGTTTACAGTGCTTAAAGAGGAGAAAAATAATGTGAACAAAACTTAACAGGGAATACACTTAATAGACAAAGTACATTAACCACCTAGTGAGTAAGGCTCAGAATATTACAGTCTAGTTGCTCAGTTAGGATGAAAGCAGGCTTCTGTGGAAAGTAAAGTCTAATTAAAGGCAGAGGTGTACATTTACACAAGCAGTTCTCAGGAGGAACTGGCTTGACCACCATAGCAGAGAACCATGAGGACGAGTGAGATTCCCTGGTGTTTAGAGGGCAGTGTGGGTGTTGGCAGGGGAGGCTTTGGAGATTAACTCCAAGGATAACAGGGCATCACCCTGTCGCAGCCTGAGCTCTTGATGTACACAGGAGTTGCTGACAAAAGTGCAGCCTGTCACAACATACACTCTTGGTCTTGAGAGAAGCAGCCAACAGAGTGTAGCCCTGCCATGGCCTAAGATCTCACAATGTCTGTCAAACTCTTGAGTTTATATGCATTTTTGAAATCCAGTAGTTAAGGTCAGTAACTCACATAAGGGAAGGTCTGATAAGGTTTGACTTAACATTTCCTAGGGGAGGGAGGAGTTCACTCCAAATTCCCACATATGGGATCTGATAAGATGTCACACTCTGAGGGGCTAATATTCTCCAAAACAAAAATGTCACACAGCAAACTGGAAGCATTTGAAATAATTTCAAAGCTACACACAGTATTATATTCCTTTATAGTTAAAATTTCTCAATGACTCCTTGATCTCCTGTGCATGTAAGACAGTTATCTGAACTAAGCTATCACCAATTTTCTTGTTTCTCAATGTGTTGGGAGCCGGCCACAGAGGCCCACCTGAACGTTAGGGATCAAGGTGGGCCATGAACCCCGAGATCACTAGGATGTGTTTGGGAGCTGTTGACCCCATTCCCTCCTCCCCTTTTCTATTTAGCCAAAAGGAACTCTGCTGACCTAAGCTGAAGGCTCTGTGACTGTGACAGGCATGGCTCACTGGAGAAACTCATTGTTCCTGTTTCCCATAAACTGCAGTTTCAGCTTAGGTATTAGATATAATTCAAATTCAGGTCACATTTGGGAGCCTTCTATTCAGTACAAGCTTCTTTATAAGATTTAAAAGTATATTTGTAGAATTAGTATATACATACGGAGAGCTGTTTTCAGCTTTAGATGGTATAGATGATTATCTAGAGTTACCAGAAATGGCCCAGCATGAACTTCGGACTGGGCCACATTCCTAAGGGCCCAGTGTGTACTTTGGACTGGGCTGCATTCTTTTAAACCGGTTTTTAGCTACAATTAGTGTAGGGTTTTTCTACTTATTATAGAAATTGAATTTATTTTATTCATAGAAAGTATTTAGAATAGATTATGCTACGTCAGTGAATTATGTTAGTTCAAGCATGATCAAACATGATATTGAGGTTTAATAAGAATACAGCTAACTTGAGAAATTTCATTGTTCCCATTTTCTACTATTGTGGTTTTGGCCTTAGTACAATTTATAGTTTATATTTGGGTTTTATTTTTAGAAATTTATTGCTGATGATCAGCTTTATATATTAGGATTAGAAATTAGAAACTTTTATAGAAATTAAGATAGATATATAGGATTTTAGAATAGCCATTTTGTTAAGAGATTGTTCCTAGAAATGGCCCAGCATGATCTTTGGCCACATTCTTTAGGAATTGGTTTGAGCTATAATTAAGAGTTTCTATAGTGTAGGTAGAATTAGCACAGAATAGAAAGGTATCAGGATTTAAGTTATTCATTAGGTGTTGTATATGCATAAGTTTTAAAAGTTATTGATTATTAGAATATTATGATGTTAGAATTGTTGTATTGCTTTTGAGGAACATTAATCAAGCATAAAGAATAGTGAGATAATTTTGGGATTGTCCTTCCTCATGCTTGGGAAAACGCCTGGTGGGTGGGGAATGCCCCTCATCCACCTGGCTTTGTGTTCATGTAATAGTCTTGTGATTTAATTGGAATTGTCCTTCCTCATGATTGAGGAAACACCTGGTGGGTGGGGAACACCCCTCATCCACATGGCTTTGTGTTCACGTGAAAGTCTTGTGATTTAACCTGTGAAAATTTAGGATAAAAGACTTACGGTTTGTCCCATTAAACGGCTTCTACTCAATCCGTTGAACATTTGTCCATTTTCTTTCTTTCTCTTTCTTTCTCTTTATATCTATCCCTCCTACAGAATCGACTTCTACACTAGACAGAGTCCAGTCTCTTTCTTTCTCCCCCTGTCTCTTTCTTTCTCTTTATTTCTCCAGAATAATCACCGACACCGCCACACCTCCCAGGGACCTCCTAAATATATCTGCAGAGGCTGGCCCCCGGCATCAATGATAAAAAATACATCAATATATTTAGTTTCTTATGTCATTGCATATACACTTGGTTTTGTCTGGTGTGTTCTTTCTCAGCATCTTCCTAGCCAACTCTACCTGATGTTTCACAGCTTTCAAGAGTCACTTCATCACTGACTTTTCAGTAGAGCTTTCTGTGTTAGCTTCAGTAGAAAGAGTAGCTGCATACATTTATTTTATCATGACAGTGACAGACTTTTGACATGTTTTCTTCTCCACTAAACTACGGAAGGACAAATTTAAGAACAGGGTGATATCTTTTCAGTCATTTATTAGTAGAGTTTAGTACCATGACTAAGTAGATACTGAATAAATACTTATTGAAATGAATAAATAACTGAATCCAATTTTGGTTACTTTGATGACAAACATATAGTTAAATGTTTTAAGTTGGTGGTTTATGAGATTTTAGGGACCCAGGTTTTTGAAAGTTGCTTCTTTTTGTTTCTTTCTTTCTTTTTTTTTTACTTGTCAATTAAATATGAATCATTCAACATAGAATGCATGAACTCTGTACTTAGCACATGTTACATGGCTGCAAAGAAAGCATCCTAGGCCTTAATCACAAATGTTACATGGCTGCAAAGAAAGCATCCTAGGCCCCAAAAAGGGGTATATAAGTGCAAGGACACATTAAAACAATTTAATTCCTATTGAAGCCCCTTTAATCTATATCTCCATAATGCAGCCAGTTAGTTGCTGTGCTTCCTATTTTAACACTGTAGAAATTTTTCTGGTTCCAGTCTGTACTTTGATTCTATGATCTCCATGAAAATGCAATGAAAAAAAGCATAAAATAAAAATGTGAATACAATAAATCTAAATATCAAGGTGAATCAATTTTGTTATTGAAGAAATGCTCTTTGCAACCTCAAAATTGTTTTGAAATAAATGAATGGAAATCCTGCTGATGTCATAGATGCACATGTGATTCTTGATGTCAGTCTAAGAAGCAACAGAATTACATGGCAGGCAGCACATATGTACATTCTTTCTTTTTTATTTCCTTGGAGGAAGAGGTAGAACTTAGGTTGTCAGTAACATCTGTGAAGTGGTTGTAGTGAAAAAAAAAATCTGTATGCAATTTACCCAGAACATCTGCAATTTCTTTCAATAGTAATTATAAAATAAACATTCATTTTTTTTAGGGTGTCCAAATGGCAGAAAATACTTGTTCTGGAAAAATACAACAAACTCATTTTCTGTTTTTTTTCTTGAGTGCATATGTCACATACACAGTTCAAGTGCATGTGTACAGAAAACCTATATAGGTTTTCTGATCATGCTAGACTTCTTTTTAAAATTTTTTTGGCCTGATTTCATTCCTTTGCAGTTTCTGACAGATCTACATCTTGTTTTTGATAATATAAATTTACTTTATTTTAACTACTCTTTGTTGTCTACTTATATGCATAATCCATGGTTTTGAGAAATTATATGAGTCAGATAAGACATATTGGCAGTCTGGATAATGGGATATAAGTATGGAAATCTAACAGATACATAATATTTTACAATGTCATTCTAATTTTAACCTTCAATTTGTTTCAGGAATGTTAATTTGTTTATTCTTTATAATGAGTTCTGTGTTACTGTGTTTGTATTTATTGAGTGCTAATCTTATTTTTTTTTTAATGACTTGTGTGAAGGATTATTTTTATATATCTTGACCACTATATTATAAATTCACTTCAACAAAAGAGCCATTTGATTAATCTTTGTATTTTTCACTACATAATAGATGTTCAACGTAAGTTAATGGTTGAATGAATGCCTTGATTAGAACACAGCTTTGTCATTAAGTTACATCTAACTACATGACCCAACAATGTTTATCAATGTTCCAACTAATGTTGTATAAAACATACAAAATATAACTGATATAACAATATATTCTGATTCAGATATATCCAAATGGAATGTGTTTAAAATGGACTTTTTAGAACAAGTTGCAAGTAAATTTTCTAGAATGATTTACTATTTAAAGAAAATATGATGATTTTGTGAAAAGAAAAACATTGTTTAAACTATAGTATTATACTCATTTCTTCAACCAATTTTTTTTTATAATGCCTAATAAACTCATATTTTCCATCACTAAATAAAAGTTTTTTAAAGACCTGGTATAAGTCACTCTGTTCTCGTAAAAACATACTTTCGACTTTTACTTCACGTTTCCTTGTTAGTACAACTCTGTTTTGATTCAACATTTATCCAGTGTCATCTCCTGCCTCCTAATTTCTTTGATGACTGACATCCACATTTCTGAAAACCTAATTTTCCCCTCAGAATACACAAAACAGAATATCAAAAAGTCATTGCTGACACTCAGTAAAACCATTTTTTCTCCTGACTTCAGCCTTTCTATCTATGTTTCTGGTACTCGCAGTCGCATTGGCTTCCATACCTTCATCTCCTTCTAGACTCCACTTATTTTCTATTTTTAATTTTTGTTTCTTATATATATTTCTGATTTACATGACAAGCTTGTCACTCTATTTCTAAACCACATTAAAATAGTTGCTTACCTGGCCTTTCCAAGTCTTTCCTTTACTCTGTGCTATGGTTAGCATGTGTCCCCCCCCAAAATTCATGTATTGAAAACTGAATCCCCAATGCTATGTTGAGTGGTGGGGTCTAATGAAAGTTGAATAAGACATAAGGATTGAGCAAATATATTAATGCCATTTTCCTGGGAGTGAGTTTGTTACTGTGGGAGTGGTTTTCTTACTGTCTCTCGCCCTCGTTACCCTTCTGCCATGGGATGACGCAGCAAGACATCATTTGCCAGATGTGCTCCTTGATCTTGGAGTTTCAAGCTTCCAGAACTGTGACCCAATACATTTCCATTCATTGTAAATTACCCAGTCTCAGGTATCTCATTATAGTAGAACAAAAGAAACTATGATACCATGTAAATACTATTCAATATACAGTGGTCATGTCTATCTTTACAAGTCCTGGTCTGGCTATATCATTCTATATTTCAAAGGATTATCAAATATCTCTGCTCTCTAAAGAGAATAATTTATTTAGCCTGTTATACAAGCCCCTTGACACTTTTTTTCCTGTACTAAAACTTCAGGTTGTTTCTTTCTCATTCTATATAATAACACTCAGTTCCAGCCCACCGGGTCTGCTCTTATTAATACATGTATTTCACACCCCTGATCCTATATGCTTATATCAATTTATCCTCATATTTCAAAGCCCTTTCATGATTTTCTATCCAGGTTCTACAATACTTTGAACACTCATTATCAATTTCCACCTCTACCATGAACACTTCAATAACCATTCTTAACTTTCAATTATCACTAATTTCTGTATATAAATTTTGCAGTTGGCATAATTTTAAACAAATATGTTTGCTTCAGAATTACTTTGCATACTGCCTTGTATGCTGAAAATGCCAATATGTGCATACACACCTGCCCACCCAGATAGTAAACTGACAATGATATCACCTTCCTCAGTTGAATGACAAAAATTGCTGCTGCTTTCAAATGCTTGGGTATCCTTCCCAAATTAAAGAACCCATTATAGATAATTAATAGCAACTAAACACTAAGAACAAATTGCATCTGCAGGGGTTGTAGTTTGTTCCATAAATCCTCCTGTAGGAAGATTTTCCTGAAATTGTGATGAACTATGTATGTAAAAAAAATAAAATATTCTAGAGCATAGTCAGTTATTTTACATAAAATAATGTGTTAATTTGAAGGAAAATGCTTTGTAATACTTATTTTCCATTTTTGTTTTAGTTTTTCTGCCATATAAGTACTTTTTGTTTGTACTGTAGTAAAATTTTAAGATAAGGGAACATTTGTACAAGGTAGTTTCAGAGAATTCTGATATTTTAGCCAGAGATTGTGATTCAGTCTCTGGTGAACATTGATTAGTAAACTTTAAATTAGGCATTTTGGGGTGCAAAAATCATAAAAGGTCCAGTCTGACTCTATGTTATGTTTTTTATTCTCATTATAAGAAAAAATAGTACATCTGTGAGATCATTTGAAAACTAGCTACTGGCACTTTTAAACACTCAAACACAAGTTCTAATTAATTCAGAATGTCTGTCTAAAGTCAAGAACTAAAAGAACATTTGAGCACATGAGGGGGAATTTCTATTCAAAGGAAAGAGTAGCTATATATATTTTACCAGCTTCTGTGTGAGTGATAACTCAATATCCCCCTTTTCCATCAGTTGCCCTTGAGCAAATGAGAGCTACATCTCTGATGCTTCATAGATGCCTCCTCTTGCTCTGAGGCAGCCTTGAGCCAATGACTCACTGAAGAAATGGTATAAGAAGACTACCCCTTGCGTCAAGGCAGATTAAACTCTATGGTTCAAATTAGGTGTCTGAGTTTCCCTGGGTGATCAAACTGAAGCTAGTCTCCAGCTAAAGTAGCATGCTAATCTTGCCTTTTTTCCCTTTGCTTTCTCTTCTCTGTTCCCTCACTCCCTTTTGCAGAAAAGACTCCTTCCATACATCATTTGACCTCATAAGAAACCCCATTTTAGTCTCTGCTTCTAAGGAACTTTACCGGAGGTAAATTTCTGGCATGAACTTAAAGAAATGTGCTGTCTCCATTAGAGTAAGCCTGTCAAGCTTACCAGACTGATGATCCAGGCGTATGATTTATAACTGTTTAATATCCAGGATGGCATCAGTTTATAGGAATAACTTGGGTTATAAATAAATATTTCAAGAAATACTTTCTCTAAGTTTTCTTTTATATACTCTGAGTGAGACAGGAAAAGGTAAGTTCCTTAGCTCCATGGTTTTGATTTTTTTTTACAGTAATAACTTGCTGATCAAGAGAACCATTACCACAAATACGCATTCCAAAATGAATTATCTTAAATCATGTGTTTTCTAGATTTTTTATTATTAATTTTGGAACTGTTTCAGGTCTTTTATTATGGGTTATTTGTAGGTAAATAGTCTTATTAATATTATTATTATTGAAAAAATATTATTAATCAAAGTACTAAGCACAAAAAACTATATATAAAAAACAGAAAGATAGGACTAAAATTAAGAGAAAAACATGCAATCATAGATGTAACTGGGACTGAAAGCATAAAGATTGTACCTACTGAATGAAAAATGAAAGTCATTTACATGAGGGAAACATTTACTTTGCTCTTTCTTCTTTATTAGACTATAACATGATGTCAACAGTCTTTGATGATTAAGCAAACTTCTATAATCGACTTGAGCTTTCAGTTCAGAAGGAAACAAAATAATAAGAATTTTACCTATACAAAAACTACTATAGAGGTTTTATTAAGTTATCTTTAAAATTTTATTTTATGTATTGCGTTGCATTTTCTCATCCTCCACGGAAATGGTTTTACTGATATAAGAAGAAATCAATCCTTAGATATTTTAAAATATCTCCATATTATACATCACTAAAATAAAGCATTTAGCACTAGAAAATGCTATTTCCTACATTAAGTAATCCTAAATTAAATTGTTTAATATTCCTTTTCTTTACTAACTAATTAAGGCATTTGTTAAACTTGTATAATTTTAAGGTAACAAGGAGAACTTAATGGAGTTCTATTGGATTTTTTTCCATTAAGTTAACATTATAGACTTTTAATGAATGTCCTAATTAGATACTATTATTAACAGAGTTGATGCACAAATGAAAATCAGTCTTGATGTATGCACCATGCCTCATTAGCATTCACTGCAGGACACTGACCAAAAGCCTTAATTAAAAATATCTCTGTTCTGCCCATGTATAACTGCCCACTCAATAACGTGCATCCAGAAATGCACTACTAAATCAACATAAAAATAACAGCGTTTGAACTTGAATTTTGTAAATTTCCATTTCTTTGATGTCTGTTCTTTTTTTATCCTTCAATTTTTCCATTTAATTGTCTTATTTGACTTAATATTTAACTGTTAATTTTATATCTTACTTTGTTATAACTTGTATATTGCCTTCCTTTTATGCCCAGTAACCTTAGCATTTTTTCATTTACTCCTTTTCCCTTCACTCCTCAACACATTTTTATCTAAACTCTGTCTAACCATTCCAATAACTATTCTCAGTATGGTTGTCTTTGATCCTGGAATTGAAACTAGGGGCAGCAGATGCTTTTCTTTGTTTTCTTACATGATCTCTTGGTGGCTACTGATAACATTTTGATATCCTTCAGGAAATTCTCTCCTTCACCTCTGGATTACATTATTGAGGATATGCTTATGTATTAGTGACTATTCTTCCCAAAATGTCAATGATATGGAATGGAATTGACATTACATAAATATAATTTCCCCTCATAACTCTGTACTTGGTTTTTCTCTCTTCTTATTCTATATAATAATCTCCTTGGGAGTTTTCATCAACATCTATAGCTAAATGTCAAACACAAGATTATTTATTCACTTAACAATATTTATTGAGGTCTTAATTGGGGAAGATATTTTCCTGAGTACTATAAATACAGTAGTAAACAAAGTAGAAACTTTCTTGGCCTCTCATGAGGTTTACATTCTAAATTTCAGAAAACAATGCAAATTAACAAAGTATATCACCTACAGGCCTCTTTAATGGGCTTAATATGTGTATGTATATGCATCTGCCTAATTTAAGCAGTTTCTAGATTATTTCATAACTTCTAAAAATTTGAAAACATGATTATTACATGTTTATGCCATTCTGTTCCTCTTTCAGTAATTCTAATCTGACTGAATTTTATCAACATTCATGAATTTTTCAAAAAAAATAAATGTAGACTATGTCCTAAAGACCTTTATATTTCTAATCTCTGCACATCTAATCAGCTGTAAATCTTTAAAAGCATTTTTCCTTCTCCTCACTTTTACTGTCATTACTTTATACTCACATCATTTCTTGCATGAATTCAAATAATTAATTTTTCTGCTTCTTACTAGAATTATCACACTCTATCTCATTGTGGAAAATGAAAGATCTTATAAAACCCATGTAACCTAGTTATTGATCAAGGAAAAATATATAAAATTTTACCTTCCTGTGTTTTTTAAACCATAACAAACTTCCTTCATTGGGCAAATATGTTCCTTCAAACTCTAGATAACCTACAACTTGCTAGTAGGCATGCATTTCTTTAGCCACAGTAAACCACTTGAATATAATGAATGTGAGTCTTATCTTATTTGTAGTTCTCTCCAATGCCTTATACTCTGCCTTTATTCCTGCAACTCAGTATTCAAAGTTCAAGTACCCCTCTTTTTTTTTTTTCAGAAACTTTCTACAAACTACCAGCCTAACATTTATTTTCCCTTCTGTTTTCTGTACCACACAGGGTATAGGTGTGCCAAAAGATTATCATACTATAGAATTGTCACTGAATTACCTGTCTCTTGTCTCAATAAACCTAATTTCTATGGTACTAGAATATACATATTTAGATCTTTTATTTCCCTAATGATTTTAATCTCCCAAGTATATCCATGTCTCAACTCCTGTAATCTTTTCCCTGATAAGACAAAAGAGAATTAAGTTTACAGGTGGTTTTAAAATTACTAATCAGCTGATCTTAAAATAGAAAGATTTTCCTAGATTACTAGAATAGATCGAATTTAACCACATGAGTTTTAAAAATGGAAAAGGTAAAAGGGAGTGTCATACAGAATAATGGACTATAAAAAGTACTCCACTTTTCTTTGATTTTGAGTATGGAAAGAAGGGACCAATATCCAAGGAATGTGGTGATCTTTAGAACTTGGACGTAGACACACAGAAATACACAACAATAGAAGAGGTCAAAACATAAGAAAATCCCATCTTTATGAACAGAAGAATTATAGAATTGACACAGAAAATGTGGGATAAATCCTAACGATAAAACTATCCAGTAATTTTGCATATTAGTTGACATAAATACTAGACATACCATCAGATAGGGCAAATAGACACTTGGAAAATCATAATAGGGGTGGGTTCCTCAGAAGCCCAAACCTCACCATCATGCAATAGACCTCTATAACATATTTTCATATATATCCCTTGAACCTAAAATAAAATAATTTTTTAAATCCAAGAAAAATTATTTAGACAAATGTATCAAAAAAAAAAAAAAAAAAAAAGCATTGTAAAGCCAGTAGGAACTGTAGTATCTTACATGCTCATAACATAGTACTATATTACTTTTGACTAGTGTATTCTGATGAATTCAGATAACATAGAAAAGTGTTGACAAAATAACTAATATTGAAATTGTTATTCATTGAAGGCAAGATAAGACTTACAGTCTCATTCTAGACTGGTTGATTACCTAATATATTATTCTTTTTGGGCTACCGTAACAACTTATCACATACTAAGTGCCTTTAACAACAAAAATTTATTTTTTCACAGTTCTGGAGTCTGTAATTTCAAGATCTAGATGCCAGTGGTTTTGGTTTCTGGCATGGCCTCTTCCCAGCTTGCAAATGGCTACCTTCTCAGTGTGTCCTCCAGTAGCCTTTCTGCCATGCACTGGTAGGGATGAGAGGAAACTCTGATGTCTCTTTTTCTTGTTATAAGGACACTAATTTCATAATATTTGGTACCTGCCTTTATGACTTAATTTATCCTTAATCACCTCCTAAAATGCTCTGTGTCCAAATACAGTCACTTTGGGTATTAGGGCTTCATGCATACATTTTGGAAGATATAAATTAGTTCATAATATTTGCTAAAACAAATAAACACAAGAATAATGTTTTCTGTAGGATTATAGAGGGATGCAATATTAATAAACAATGTTAAAAATTTTTAGGATATAATCTATCATTTCTGTCATACAACAAATTGGGGAAACCTAAACAATATGCAAGAGAAAGGACAATCAAAAGATACTAACATCTAGATTATATTATTTTTCTTTAATCAATAGACTTTCCATTAACATTTATGTGGGAGCAGTTATATTAGATAATCTGATATGACACAGATTTTAGAATTATCATAAAAGTATTTAATTCAGCTATCATAATCATTTTCTGTAACATAACATTGAACACCGTTAAAATAAATGGAGAGTGAAAAGTTTCCAGCAGAAAAATTAGAAAGTAAAATAAAAGAAACTATTGAAATGTTTAGTATGATAAGTATTGTACCTGAAACAGAAGCTTTATTGAGTGGGCTCAATATCTGAGTAGAGATAACAGCAGAAAGACTAAGTAAATTCATGAAATTGTCAGTGAATCAATAGAAGTTATATATATTACTCTATGTTTAACAGTGTTCTCCCCAAATGTATGTCTTTCCAAGAACTTAGAATTTGACTTTGTTTGAAAATAAGGTCATTGCAGGAGTTGTTAAGATGAGTCATTTTGAAGTAGGATGATCCTTAGTTTAATATGTCTCGTGTCCTAATAAGAAGAAACAGACTTGCAGGAAAAACATTATATGATTTCAGAGGAAGAGATTACAGTGCTGCAGCTATATGCCTGGAAATTCCAAGGATTAATATCCATCACCAGAAGCTAGGGAGAAGCAAAAAAGGATTCTACCCAGAGTCAGAGGGAACATTATCCTGCTGACATCTTGATTTCAGACTCAAAACTGTTAGAACTGCTACAGAATATGTTTCTACTATTTTAAGTCACCTGGTTTGTAATATTTTGTAACAGATGTCCCAGAAAACGAATGTAAATGTGAATAATACATTTTAAAGTTAAAAACAAGAATAAATCCTCAGAGATCTGTGGAATAATATCAAAAGGTATAATGTTTTTGTCATTGCATCCCCGGAGAGCTAGAGGAAGGTGATGGACACACAAAAAAGTATCTGAAGAAATAAATCCAAACATCTTGCAAGTTGGGTAAAAAAGTATCAATAATAAAATGATAAATTTTCATAATACCATATCAATATTAAAGATTCACACATACCAATTCAAAGATAGAACTTGTCAGATTAGATTTTTAAAAATTGCATTAAACTTTGTGTTGCCTACAGGCAAGCCACTTTAATTAAAATGGTATAAATAAGTTAAAGTAAATAATAGAAAAGACTTAGTATGCAAGCACTGATCAAAAGAAAGTCACAATGACTATGTCATAATAGACTTGAGAACAAATAATAATGCCAGGGATAAACCTAATAATTTCATAATTTGAAAGGGTTCAATTAATCAAGAAGATACAACAATCAGAAATGTATGTGCAACTAACACAGCCTCAAAATATGTGAACCAAAAACTGATACAATGACAAGGAAAATACACATGCATTTTATACACTTTTAAACAACACTATAGCTGAAGCTACAAATGCAAAATGAAGGCCCTATCAAACCCACTTCAGCTCATTTGAATAGAAACACTAATAATATCCTTCATTAACATTTGTAAAATCAGAAACATATGCTAAAGTGACTGTAATGTAAGATTTCCCAGGTAAATTTAGGTGATAAATGAAGCTATCCAACCCATGCCTTATACTCGAGACTCATGTAATATCACCCCTTAATAAATACCCCATAATTTACCTATTATCTCATGCTAAAAACATATAGCTCACTCTGATTTCTTTTTCTTTCTCATCCTATACCCAATCTCAGCAAGTTCTATTAGTTCTAACATCAGAATAGAGTAAGGATATTCAAATGCTTCTCATCACCTCCACAACTCCTCTTATTTCTAATCATTGTTTTTTACTTTTATTGCTAAAATAGCCTTATTACTGCTCTGCTGGCTTGCATTATTGCAATCAGTTCACATTCTGTTTTCTCCAGAACAGCCAGATTGATTCAGTATAAAACTTAATTTAGATTCTATTACCCCTATGCTCAGTACTCTTCTGTAGTTTTCCTATGACAAAATAAAATAAATAGAAACTCCGTGAATTATCTACAAGAAATTGCATGATCTGGACTTTATTATGTTATTAGAAGGCTTTTCCATAACCACTTTTATAAAATAGCTTTTTTTGCCCCATGTAATTACTCTATTTCCCTACTTACCCAACATCATTTTTCTTCATGATACGTAGTACCCCTGACATATATTATATATTTATTCATATATTAGTTATCTGCCTCTTCTAGAAGACAGGTAATATGCCTGTCTTTTGCATTTGGGTATCCATTACAACTAAAAGAACAACTAGACATGGATAGAACTAAACATGTTTTAAATAAATAATTGAGCACAATTGATTGATCATTTACTATGTTCCAGAAATTGTGATTAGAATTTACCATAAATAACACTATTTGATTATCTTAAGAGTTTCTTAAGTAAATACTATGGTTTTATAAAGAAAAAATCTGAGAATTCAAAATTGAAGGTGGTTTTTCTAAGGCTAAGTAATTAATCAGTGATGAAAATTGGATTTAGATTAGACCTCTTCCTATTGTTTCTGTGTATCCACATACATGTTACACATATCCCAGCAATTAGAGGAAGCATTTTAGGAAACATACAGGCATACGTTTTATAAGTGTGTGTGCTTCCTTAAGTGTACTATAAAGTGACATGTCTACTAGAGCAACTACTGGTAAATTCACATATATTATTGTTTAAGGCAAGACTAAATTTATTTTAATATGAAATGTGAATTATATATTTCAGGAGTTGAATGATTACATGTCCAGAGAAGAGCTATAAACACTTAAAATTGTTTGATAATACAATTAAAATATGTTTTAAAAATACTTAAATGAACTAATTGAAGAGCAAGGTAAATCCTTGAAGCCCAGCAGTCATAAAATAAATGACTTCTTAAAAAAATGTGAAAACATAGAGGTAAATAAATCTCAACAGGCATTGCACTGGGACACTAATGATCCTGGTAGCCAAGCACCTGGAATTTCCTGACAGATTAGAGACCTACTGGGGATACTTGCAAGATGAAAATATGAAGTGAGAGTCTTTAATACAGAATCATCTAAAGTTGACAGTCTTAGTGGTGAGCTAGTAATACATCCACCTGGTAGATGAAGCTGTTCGAAAATTTGACTATGTTAGCTTTAGCTTTAAATTGTAGGGGGGAAAGCATCTACTGAGAGCCTCCAGCCACAATTAAGTCTCACACAAAAATTTACTATCTGTGAAACATAAAAAATAATAGCTGAAAATTTCATTGGCAGTTCTCTTGAGTTTGTAATAGCCCTAGGTTTCTGATAGAAACAAAGGAAAACCCTAGCTAGAAAACACATTCAAAATCAGTAGTTTAAATATTACTCATAAATAAAAGTCAATAAATCAAATTTCTGAAATTAAAATAGGAAAGAAAGAGGAAATAAAAGAAGGAAAAGAACTAATAAATACAGAATAAATCATGAAATAAAAGTGGCACAGAGAAATATAAACATTTAAGCAGGGTCAACAGAAAAAAATATAAAATAAAACTTGAAAAATGCAAATATAAGAATTACTCATTAGAAAGTAAGCATTACTAAGACATAAGAAATGATAAAACATGATGAAGCATGCTTAAAAGAACCAAAAATGCTTCTAGAAATAATACTTTTTGAATCCCAAGTTATAGATTATGCAAAATTAATATTTTATTCATAGATTCAGTTAAAGTTGAATAAACTAGACACAGTTGCAGGTAAAACAGTTCTAAAGAAATTACTCAGAAGAAATCATAGAACTAATTTCATTGTTTTGCATGTGGATATTCAGCTTTCCCAACACAATTTGTTGAAGAGATTATCCTTGTATTCTTACAAAAACTTGACACCCTTGTTAAAAGTCAGTTACTATGTATGTGCAAATAAACTTATGAGCTCTCTTCTCTTCCCTTGGTCTATATGTCTGTCTTTATGTCAGTATATATTATTTTAATTACTGTATCACTTACATTTTAATATATATTGAAACCAGGAAGTGTGATGACTCCAACTTTGCTTTATTTCAAGATGTTTTGGCTATTTGAAGTCTTTTGTGATTCCATATGAATTTTAGAATTACTTTTTCTATTCTGTGAAAAAATTTAACTGGGATTTTGATGGGGATTGCATTCATTGGAAGATGAACAAAGGAAGGGGCTCTTGCAAGATGCAGACATGTTGTGACATTGATTTGGCATTAGTAAGCTAGAGAAGTAGATAGTGTAGAAAGAGTTTTGAAAACCAAGATTTCCAGACTAAAATGCATAATGCCATACCATTTATAATACTGTGGCTTCATAAAAGTCTTACACCTTTCAGAGAATGCCCGATTTAAAATCAAAGTTGGAAAGAAGATATACAAATATCCCACAAGTGCATGAAAAGAGACTCCAAATCAGGAAAATGTAAATTAAAACAACGGTGAATTACCACTTCACACTCAGTAAGATGGCTATAATTTAAAAAAATTGGAAATATCAATTGCTAAAAATGATGTGGAGAAGTTCGAACCCTCATACGCTGCTGATCAAAATGCAAAACATTGCAACTACTGTGGATAACAGTTTGAGAGTCTCTCAAAAAATTAAACATAAAATTCCATATCACCCAGCAATTTCATTTCTAAATAGGTGCTGAAATAATTGAAAACTGTTGTTCAAGCAACAACTTGCACACAAATGTCTGTTGTATCATTATTCACAATGTCCAAAAGGTAAAAAATGACCCAATGTTCATCAAAAGATGAATGGATAAAGAAAATATGGCAATGTTACAAATGAATTTTATTTTACCTTAGAAAGTAGAAATCACAGATTATTCCTTTTTATAAAGTAAAGTTTTAAACAATACTTGATATATCTACAGAAATAAATTGGCTTACTCTTGCCAGAAGAAAACTAGTAATTTAACTTTAAAATTTTATTTTTGGTCAGTGTTTTTTAAATTATTATCTAATTTTCCAATTTAACTTATTCTGTTTTTAAACAATACATATGTTTATTTGTCACTTCCTTCTCATGGTATACAGAGAAAATAAAAGGAGATTTAACTTAACAAAACAAAAACAAAATATGGCATATTCCTACAAAGAAATATTATTCAGCTATAAAAGTCAGTGAAGTACTGATACATACTATAGGGTGAATGAACCTGGAAAACATTATGATAAATGAAAGAAACCGGACACAAAAAGATATATTTTATATGACTCCACTTCTATGAAACACCTAGAAAAAACAAATCTGTAGAGACAAATTTGTCAGGGACTGTGAAAGTGTGGAATGGAAAGAAGGAATTGAGAATGTTTAATGGGTACAAAGTTTTCTTTAGAGGTGATAAATTTATTTTGGTAATAGATACTGGTGATGTTTACACAATACTTTGAAAATACTAAATGTCATTGAATTTGATACTTTTAAATGATTAAACTGGTATAATCATAGTACTGGTACATCATAATAGTATGTGTATTTTGCCACCAAAAAAACTATTTAAGTTGAAAAAAATAGGAAAATAATAACATCTACACAGGAATAAATAGTAGGATTAAAAACGTTTTCTCAAAATCAACAAAAAAAGACAGTAGAGAGCAAACTCTTTAACAGACTGAGCAAATTAATTATTAACTATAACTGACTATAGTTTCTAAATTAGGGTGAAATGAAAGTAAAGAACTTGTACCAAAAGTCCCTTGTTCGTGCTTCTAAACTCTGTATTCCAGAAATAATTAAAATTACTCCAGAAGGCATTTCTTAGATACAAGGAGAAACAGTGAGCAAAGAAAAATAGTAAATATATAGACAAATTTAAATATTTCAAAAACATTATATATAGGAATCAATTAGAAGGAAATAAATAAATATATCCCAAGTGATACAGGTATATGATGCATAGCTTGATGACACTGTAATAATGACCAATGTGTGGGACTTTCTGTTCTGTTCCATAAAACAGCATCAAAGAGTGTTCCTTACTCTAGTGCTTAAAACCCACTCATATGTCAATTTAACCCTGATTTATTTATTTTTTATTTTTTTATTTTTTTGAGTTGGAGTCTCACTCTGTCACCCAGACAGGAGTGCAGTGGCCGCTCCCGGCCACCGCAGCCTCGACCTGCTGGGCTCCGGCGATCCTTCCGCCTCAGCCTTCCAAGCAGCCAGAATTACAGGCATGCGCTACCACGCCCGGCTGACTTTTTGATTTATTGTAGAGATGAGGTCTCGCTGCCCAGGCGGGTCTCGAACCCGCGGGCACAGGCAATCCACTCACCTCAGCCTCCCAAAAGCGCGGGATTACAGGCTGAGCCACCGGGCCAGGCCTGAACTCTGATGTATATATCTAAAGAGCATTATAAGTATAGTTCATTTCCCTACACCAATAGCCAGCATATTACAATACAAAATATAATCTCAAGATTTGTTTCATGAATGATGGAAAGCATCAAGTAACAATTATAAACTATTACCATTTTAAGTATATTTGTCTTTCATTATGAGTATGAAGGTAAGATTGTATTGAACATTTTATTATGTGGGTATAAAACATGATATAGGATGTCAAGTAATATATACTGTAATATAATTACACATATTGTTTCCATGCATGAAAAAAATATCAGCCTAATTGTTGTATTCCCTGTTTAATGTTGCATGTGCTAAGGATACATAATTATATGTGATTTCCCAAATTTAAATGGTGTACCAGAGAATGAACTACATTTATTTTATAACTCACAATAAATAAAAACGTCTCAAGTAAAAAGAGGAGGCATCTACAAATAGTTTGTTTTAAGATTTGCAACAATAATTCCATTATCATATAATAATAATTCCCATAGGTGAACTAGGTAGAATAATAAATTAACTTTATTTACATGACAAGTTTGAAAAGTGAAGGCAATCTAATTAGATCAACTTTAATTATCTCTAGAGGGAAGGAGGTGTCATTGATTGCTTTGTGAAAGGACAATAAGATAATTCATTAAAGTTGTTTTCTCATTTGCTAAGTTTAACTAGAAAAGGCTTAATGTAGAACTTCTATTAGAACTAAATTCTACTTCTATGAAGATGTCAAAAAGAAATATTCCATTCTTTTCTGTTTTCTCAGTTAGATATGGTTTCCTTGCAATTTATTTTTTCTTACTTTGAGGAAACTTACACATTTCCATGCCCTTATTTTGACCTCAATGCAGAATTAGGAAGTGGGAGTACCACATTTAAATTTTAAATCTTAAAGTGAATTTGGTGTTCAATATGCTGACCAGTGCAGAAGTTCATCAGGCAAAAAGCAAGGTGATCAATTCTTACCATGGGCGGCTGCTTTTAAGAGACAATATAAACCCCTATGATTCAATATATAAGCACCACATGTTATTTTATTTTTATAAATACTTTAAGTTGTGATAGAGCCTACATTTTCACTAAATTTAATGTTAGTAAAAAGGCTTCAATCTGAGCCAATCTAGCATAGGGTTGCCTGTTTTCCTTCCTTCCTTTCTTCTTTTCTCCCTTCCTTCCTTCCTTCCTTCCTTTCCTTCTTTTTTCTCTCTTTGCTTTCTTTTTGCAACCACAATCTGGTTTCTTTGTCAGTCATAGAACTAAGATTCTATCAGTATCTGCTTTGGTTGATTATTCAACATGTTCCCTCTCTTTATTTTTCCAGTATTTGCATGTAGATGACAATAGTGAAAGGGAAACCATTATGAGAAGTATGATTTTGAAGTTTAAGGGGAAAAAGATGGTTAAGTAAAAAGAGTCATGAGATAAACATCAATATTAACTTAACAATTGCACTGCAGATTCTGATACTGCAGAATTTATTAGGCAGTTCAGAATCATATTTCTATTATTATTTATTCTCAATACACATTAATTTCTGAAGAAATTTTATTCATCAGCTATAAATTGGACAAAGTGATATTTATTACCTATTGCAATTCAGAAATTCTTTTATTCTGTGATGATAATTATATTTTAATATCAAAGTATCAAAATAAATGTTAATTTAGCCTAAGAAAAATAGCTTCTGAATAAATCTACCAATATAATTATTGAATCAAAATATTTTATGCTAAAACCTTGGAAATCTGATGACATCTTAAAAATTTAGTCATAATGTTCAAAAGGGTGGCTTAATAAAATAGCCATTGAATTATTCATCTAAATAAAGTGAGATTATAACATGTGACTTATATTTGGAATTTATATCAAAATATTGAAATTGTTTTATATGTATAATAATTTTAACTGATCATTAGGTTACTGAATTTAAGCAAACTCATTTAGGGAATATTATACTATCAGTCATTCATATTGTTCCTTTATGACTTAATCAATTTTATTTTCTCATTCCAATATCCTCTCTTAGTTATTGCATCAAATTCAGCTTGAGAAAAGAAAAATGATATGATTCACTGACAGTAAAATAAAAATATTCTCAATATCTATCTAAAAATGTCAAAAATCGGTTACATACTTTTTTGCATTAAAAGTAAATTGAATATGACTATGTAAAAATATCAGGATATCATGCACAGTTGAAAAATAGGTCAGATGGTTTATAGGTGCCATTTGAAGAAACTTAAAGTTGTGTTAGAATATAATCATAAACAAATTGTTTTTTAATAAATAACAAAATAGCCATACAATAAATATAGGGGAGGTAAAAGAAAATTTTTGTAATTTTTGTATCAATTAGAAATGCAAATGCCAAAAATGAGTCCAGAAAACATACCAGTTTTATATAACAATAGGTGTTTCTATAGTGTCTGACAACAGATTCTATGTTTTTGTTTAAATGTAGTCATTCTTAGCTGGATTGTCAATACCATTTATCTCTTTTTAAATTATTAGAGGGCTCAAACCAACAGGGACAACTATAGTTGAAGTCTTTTCAAATGCTATGCATGCTATATAACATGATGCCATGGGTTAAAGTGTGTCCTCCCAAAAAAAATAAATTGACTTCTTAATGCCCAGTTCTTCAGAATAAGGCTTTATTTGTAAATCAAGTCATTGCAGATGTAATTAGTTAAGAGGGATCATACTGGAGTAGGATAACCAATTAAGCAAATATGACTGATGTCCTTATAAAAATAGAGACTTACAGGGAGTAGGCAGCCATAATGTTATAACCAGATTGCAAGAAGGAGACACACCAGCACGCCAAGTCCAAATTAATATTAAGAGTCCTTTATTAGTGCATGGCCAAGAGTAGGCTCTTACCATGAAGCTCATGATGCAGAATATAATCAGCAAAATTTTATATAGGTAAAATCTGCAGGTTGGCTACATAGCAGGGGGTGAGGGTACAAGGAACTAAAAACAAAAGGAACAAAATATAAGAACAAACTATAGGGACGTGGTAGGGGGAATTTTGTAAGTAATAATTCCTTAACAATTTCTTGGCACAACATCTGATTTCACCTAACAAAGCCTACAATTACACGGAACTTGTAACTAGGGAGTATTGCAAACGGTCAGCATGATCTGTCAGTGTAAACTCGGGAACAAAGCTGTGGGTCTGTAGTCATGAGGACATTATGGTAATCACACGTATACATTGGGGGGTCATTTTTAGGTTAGGCAGGCAGCTAAGATGGAGGACTTCAACGAAATGGAGTTATTTATGTCAAGCAAGTTATAGCAATTATTTTATGTATTTCATTAGCTATTTCAACGAGAAGACACTTAATGGGGCCAGAGATTGGAATCACTTAGCTGCAAGCCAAGGACTGCGAATGATAAGAGTCAGCATCAGAATATATAAAAGGCAGGGATGGATTCTTCCTTATAGATAACAGAAAGGGAGCATGGACCTGTCAACAACTTGATTTTGAACATCGATCCTTAAAAATTGTGATGCAATAAATTTCTGCTGTTTTTAACTACCCAGATAGTGGTACTTTCTAAAGGCAGTATCTCTTCGGTGAGACATTGTTATACACTGTATCCAAACATAGCTATAAAAGACAATTTCTTACTGGACTTGTATACCCACAGAGCTAATGCAAGGTTAGTGATTCTAATAACAATAAAGATAAATTCAATTTGAAAAGAAATCCATAAAAATGAGGAGAAAAGTGTGAAGTCTCCTCAAAACTTTTAATTACAGACTGGATGACAACAATATGCAAGTTTGAATTATTCTAATCTATATGTATATTTTGTTATTGTGTGTTTAATTTTTGTACTTTAAATCTCTGATACTTTATGAAATGACTAGCAATAATTTATTTTGTATTACTCATTTTCTAATACACATTTTATATATTTAATATATATAAATTCTCATAAAATTAAATTCAGCATGAAAGAGAGAATCACAAGCCTCCTGCAATTTAAAACTCAAGCATATGAGTCATATTTGGATAGAAACAGGAGATGAAAAGTATTAAGATAACTCCTGTCTTGACAAACATTTCTTGCAATGTAAATATAGTACTATTTTATATGTCAGCAACCTACCAACATGAAAGGACACAAAAGAATTTCAGTCAAAGATAGTATGCATTTACTTTTTATCTATTGCTAAGAAGTGACTTTAAAAGTTATTCAAGAATTGCATATATATTGCAATAATGAGAAGGAGCATCTTGATTTTAATTATTAAAACTTAGAATAAATCAATTTTTGAAACTTTAAAAAAATACACTTCAGTTAAGTCTTTGAACACTGCATGTGTTCATAACAATTACTAAGTTTTAAAAAATGATGAACAAACAACACGTTAAATCAAGGTACCCGTTCTCTACTTCACTTCAACCACATTGGAAAAGATTATATAACACAGCATTAGTCCATATTCACAGTTAGAAAGAATTGGATTTGATTTTTGACTGCATTGTTTATTAGTTGTATCTCCTTTAGCAACTTATATAATGTCTAAGAATCTCATTTATCTCCCTGCAAGATGACCATATTAATAACTTTCAAGTTTTTATGAGAATCATATCAGAAAATATATGTAAATAATTTAGCACAGTACCTGACTCTAAAATTTTCTGTCTTTCCAATAAAAGTCTACTACAATTCCAAAATTAAAAATATATTTCAAAAGTAAAATCACTTTACTGTGGTCTGCTATGACAACAGAAAAAAGTGAAAACACTAACAATTTCTCGTTCAATTTTTCTCATTAAAACAACAATAAAGACAGAAAATGAAACTTTTAACTGACCACAGTTTATCATTTAACAAAAGTCTTCCTAAAAGAAGATATCAGTTGTTCCGAATCTCTTTTCTAACATTTGTGTTGCAATGGAAAACTATTTAATCCAGAATGCACTAGACTGGACAAGCTTCAGAAGAGCAGCACAGGATTAGCAGAAAGCATTCCAGATGAGTCGTAGAGGAGGAACTTCCACATCACAAACAATTGACCTTCCCCATCACCATCAATTTCCATGCGTCAAGCAAATTATTACTTTTCAAAAAAATTATAAATATTTTGATATAAATGACAGTATCTCAAATCACCAGCAAATCAATTGTGAGAAAAAACACATGGGGAAATATATGGAAGCTAAAATTAAATAATTTCAATGAAAAAAGAATATTGTTAAAACTACTAATTATGAATGAGAGAGGATCTACACTAATTTATTAACTTTTCTTTATGATATTCCAAAAAAATGTTAGGGAAGAAAATTGAAATTTGATAATTCTAAAGAATGAAGAGAATGAGAGGGCAATTATCAGCAAATGTAGAAATTTAAGGCATTTATAAACAAAACAAATATGACTCGCAGCACAGAAAGCATTCTTGGGGGATGTCTAGGGAAGATGGAAAGCAAAGGTGGAAAATATAGCACAGGAAGCCACATTAATGAATTCTTAGGACAATCTATAACAGGGATGAACTACTTAACAAGTATAATCATTGAGCATACTTGCAGATATTGAAGAATAATGTATCTCTATGTACTGTGTTACTCAAAGTTCCTTCAAATATAAATCGTTCACAGAAAATATACATAAAATATAGGAAATGACTATGTCTTCTTAAAGGAATTGGAAGAAAATATGTTGAAACTGTGAAACCATAAAAAGAAGATTTAATTCTATCATGGAAAATTCAAAGTTAACAGAGGAAGTGTTAGCTGTAGAATTAATATAGAAATGATTCCTTTAATGGGACACATTCTGAATCCAACAAAATATACAAAATGGGTAACATGCACAATTCAATAGAAATCAATAGAATGGCAAATAGATTTGGAGGGAATATGGCAGGCATGGCATGCAGAGCACAGTAGCTCAACATCTAAGTCATTTTGTCATGCAACTAGAAGATAAAACAAATAGAAGAAAAACTATGTTGAAAAATTTAAAGATTGCTTCATAAAAATTTAAACAAAATCAGTAACTTTCCCATATCCTATATAAAAGCAACAAAGATAAACTAATACTAAAGTATTTTTAGATTTATGAAGAAAAAGAAAAAAATCATCCAATCTTCTAAGGAGTTAATTGGCTTCAAAATCGATCGTGTTTCAGATTTATTAATTATTTCAATCTAACACAGAATATGATATATCCTTAAAAATGAAAGGTATGATCAGAAAATATTTTCTAGACCAAACTGATACTTACCTGTAATTGTAAAAGATGGATATCCTTAGTCATGCAAAGTTAAGCAAACACAAAACTACAAACTTAAAAATATTTTCTGCTGATAACAGTGAAAGGAATGATAGAGGGTGGAGTGAAACAAAAATTAGTAACTATAATAAATAAATATCAAAAAATCAACTGGGCATGGTAGCGCTTGCCTCTAGTTCTTCCGGTTACTTGGAAGGCTGAGGTGGAAGGATCACTGGAGCCCAACAGGTCGAGGTTGGGGTGGCCATGAGTGTGCCACTGAACTCCAGCCCATGTGACAGAGTGAGACTACAACTCAAAAAAAAAAAAAATCTTTTAAAAAACAAATAAATAAATATCAAAATGACACATACACGTAAAAACATTCATAATCGAAAATATTGCAACATAATTATGTACACATTCTCATAAAAGTTATTCATTTTAAAGATAATGAATCGAATTCATAAAATGATATGAAAGTGCTTAAAGCAGACAAGAATAACTTCAAATATTCAGACAGGAAGTTTACATTTTCTAGTTCACTGCAAATGTCTGAAACATTAGTTGATGAATTGATGGGCACAAAAGAAAGTACAATGAGAGAAAGCAGTGACATTTAAATAATGAAGAGCATGTCAAAGTTTGGAATAAAAAAGAAATATCAAAAAATGTAAAATACTTCACCAGCTATCAGAAGAAGTTTAAATTCTGTCTTAAGTTTAAATCAGGGTCTGCATACATTTTCTGTAAAGAGTCAAATCGCAAATATTTTGAGCTTTGTGGGCAACATGGTCTCTGTTCTAGCTACTCAACTCTGCTGTTCTAGCACTGGAACGACCATAAATAATATGTAAAGTAGATGAGTGTGACTGTGTTCCAACAAAGTTTTATTTATGGTCTCTAAATTTGAAATTTATGTAATTCAACATGACATAAAATCTTATTCTGATTTTTCAAACATATTAATATGCAAAAAAAATATTCTTAGCTTATGGGCTGTGTAAAAAAACCGGCTATTGGGAGGAATTGACTCACAAAACATAATTTGCCCACCCATGATTTTAATAAATAACTTGATTAGATTACATCTAATGTTTATTGAATAGGTTAATAAAATAAATAATATACACAAAACAATTTACTGTCAAAGCATACTAAATATATATGTTATGAGACTGGTATGTAATGAATAGAGACATCTTTTATAGTAATTAAAAAATATGCCTTAAAATCATATCTGTTTGATTAAATGGCAATGTTTTCTTCCCAGAAATTGTTCTACACAAATATTTCTCAGAATTTGTATTGCCACTTAAAATTGTAAGTTAATGTTCCTTAAATGTCCCCATGTTCTGATTTTTGTAGGGTTTTAGATAAAGTCACTGAGTACTGTGGGGTAGGGTACAAGAGACAGAGTTCGAGTTGTATAGAACAATTTCCATTTTCTGCTAGTTAAATTAGCTCATCTATACTTTTACCTATTCTAATGTTTTGCATTTAGTGCCAAAGCCTATGTTGTTGTTAACTTGTGCCAAATTCTATAACGTTTTTAGATTCACAACACTCAGTGCTTTCAGAAGTAAAAACATTTTTCAGCTTGGTTGCTTCAGAAATTGGACACTCAGAAAGCACTTTGGGTTCATAATGGCAAAATCACAGGGGGCAATTTAAATTGAAAACCAAAAAATGTTGTAAAATCTTTAGAAATTATTATATTTATAAAGTTCGTCTTAAATTAGACATCCTGGATAGAACAATCTAGCTTAATGTTCAGAATAGCATATTTTATAATATTTTAAATTTTAAACTACAAAACTTTTCAGCAATAGTTATAGTTAAAATATAGTACTTATAGTAGAATGTATTTATAGATATTTAAAGTGATGGCACACTCAGTAAAGACAAATAAATGGGAGAAGTAAAAATAAATTCTGAACCTCAAAGGTTTCATGCTTAAACAGTCCTACATGCACAATATTCTAGACATCCTCAAAGCAGATTCCTCTTATGAACTGACCCAGGGAATATATAAGAAGAAAAATGCAATTCATTTCATCAGATGGAGAAAACATTTGTTACATATCCAAATTAAAAGGTACTAAAAAAGAAACATGGAAGTAACTAACTCAAACTATTAATATAAATAAACCAAAGAAAATACAACATAAGTGAGAAGATATCAAAAGATCAATTACACTGTATCCCAGGAACATAGAAACATAAAAATAGTTCAATATTAAACAAATTGACAATACATGTACATGTTAATTTATGAGTAATTTTCTTTTTCATTTGTTGGGATACCCTTAATAAAATTTTTAAAAAGAGCATTGTGATAAAATTCAATATCTATACAATAATAAAATAAACAAATGAGCAAAGAAACTTAAGAAAGCAATCTCTTATTAAAAACGAAAAAAGTGCATTTTCTTGATATTGCAAATCCTGAGAGCAAATATCATACTTAATGCTAAAACTTAAGAAATATTAAGTTCAATAACAAGGCAAAGTGTCTATTATCAACATCATTTAAGAGTGTTCTGGAAAGCTTAGCAAATAAATGTAAATATCCGTTAAAGTAAAATAATTTTTAGTAAATATTACCTTTAGAAAAGGAAAAAATACATATTTGGAGAATTCCAAGAGTCTCTTCCACAGAATA
Source organism: Carlito syrichta (assembly GCF_000164805.1). NCBI lineage: Eukaryota > Metazoa > Chordata > Mammalia > Primates > Tarsiidae > Carlito > Carlito syrichta. The sequence continues at coordinate 242,427 of NW_007258196.1, read as the reverse complement.
GCAAAGTCTAATAAATATTAAGTTCTATGGGGAAGTCAAAGTGTTAAAACTACAAGCAATGACTGCAGCAGTAATGGGAAAACGGATACATAGAGCAAAACAGCAAGCCCAGAAACTGAAATATGAAGACAAGACTACTTACTTGCCTTATAATTATGTGAATATTTCAAATCAATGCATTAAGAATGACAAATTCAGTAAAAGATGAGAATTTCAATTAAAGGTAAGTTTGTTTACAAGAAAAAGTGAATTTGCATGCATTGCTAGTGATAGTATAAATTGCTCAGTTCACTATGGAGGATAAAGATTGATCAGAACAGGAGGAATAATAAATTCATAATTGCAAGAGGTAAGAATTTCCTATGAAGTCCAAAAAAGCTTGTTTCATTCCAGACAAACTTAAGAAAGACTCATCTCAAAAAGCCACACAAGAATTCTGCCAATTAAAGTAACTTTACCTGGGAAATTTTAGACTACCTGCCTTTCTCAATCTCTCTTCTAAAAGGTTTCTTTCACAAGTTTATTATGCTTTGTATCACATGTTCCATTGACCTGTGTAAGTACCATTGAAGGGAAAACAAAAGAACACCAATCCAGTGAATGGGGTAATAAGATACTGATGTTTTATTCAACAGAGTCTTTCTGCACTTGATGATGACAAGCTGAACCAGTCAGATCTACTTTGCTGGGTATTTATACTGAAAATGTCAGCCCAGAAAGACAGAATAATGGAGGCAATGACAAAAAGCAGCTAACTTCCCAACATGATGGAGACAGAAAGGAGCAGTGAAGGACTGAATGGGCAAAATTATAGTTGACTCATATCAGATAGGCTATACTCTAAATGAAGTTCCATCTAGGTAGCCTGGGTTCCTGACTATTAAGAATATTAAAACTAGATTCTTCTGTTTTTTCAACTTAAAATGTAAAAAGACAAATAATAGTAGATGTTTTAACAAAGAAGCTGAACAGAGATGAGAAATTGATCTTTCATAGAATCAGCAACCTCCTTTAGCAAATATAAATGAACAAACACAGGGAAGAGGTTATTCATGGAATCACAACTAATAATGTGGAAAATAGGACATCATAAACCAACTGATGAAAAAATATCAATGCCACTACTTGTCAAACAACAGAAAAAATATTTAAATCTTAATACTTATTTGATCAGCAAAAAATTAGACTTAAAAACACTGTTTCTGTTAATTAGTAATTTTGCATGCAAGTGATAGAAATGCAGTTCAACACTCCGACCAGAAATACAGCACCATGGCAGAGCCCCTGCCAAGGCTGGTCATCCACCTCTTCTTTTATGTGGCTGGCCTTCTTCTCCATACTGAAAGCCTATATTCAGTGGTGTTTCAAGAACATGTGATCACTATGAAAGGAAATACACCTGGGGCATATGTATGGGTAAAAGGCATTCGAGGCAGCACAGATTACAATAGATGTCTTGCAGCTCCCTATGTCCAAAGAGGACCTGGTGGAAGAAAGCCAGAAGGAGTTTAAGGATGTGGTCCACATCGCTGCTCTCACGCCAGTGGCTGAACAACTCGTTCGCCACCTGAGGAGACACAACATACCTTTTGCCATTGCCACCAGCCCTGGGTCCATGACATTCAAAATGAAGACAACTAGACAAAAATAATTATTTAGTTTATTTTATCACATTGTTTTGGGAGATGACCCCGACATTCCTAGCTTGTGCCAAGTGTTTTTTTCTTCCTCTTATTCTCTCAAGGAGAAGGACCTTGTCTTCAAGATGCTCACAGTAAGATGGAGATGGCTCTGGCAGCTGGGATGCAGGTGACTAAGGCTCCAGATGGAAACTTGAGCTGCAACCTGAAGAGAAAGGCCACCCTAGTGTTGAATTCCCTGCAGGACTTCCAGGTTCAGAAGTTTGGTTGCCCCTTTGAGTGAAAGGGTGGGTGGCGGGGGTGTGGTGCTCCCAGCCTATGCTCATGATCCATACAGCAGGGGTAAAGAGGAAAGGAAATTGACAACTCCCACATGGCAACCTGAAAGCTGATTTTAGACTCTGAAATGTGCCTTTTCAATACTGTGTTGGCTTGGACCACTCTCCAAAGTGTTGATAAAATGTGACTTGACAGTTGGGAGGAAACAAAGCACAGACAGCCCAGAACAAACATTATACTTGAATTACCATCTGAAAAATAAAGCTGTTGTGGCATATGATAAAACAAATAAACAGACATACAGCAATATATACATCAGCATGTTAATATGCATATAGGGATTATATGCATATGAGCATACAGATGGCATGCATGTATATATAACATATATACTTTTCCAAGACAAAATAAATACATCTTTGTGTTTGATTCTTTTTTATTTTATTTTTCTGAACACTGACTGAAAAATATAAACTATGTATGCATATATGACTGTTTTTTATATATTTATGTACATATATATTATATATATTATATTATACTGTTTTAGTCTACTCAGAGTTGATGTTGATACACAATAGCAACTGACAAAGTGAAATTGTGATTCTGTGAGGTTTGTGACCTAATTCTACCCGGTTTGAAATCTAAGTAGAAAAGGCATGTTTTGATAAGCACTAACAAATAATTATTTTTAAAAAAATAATTCCACATAGTAAGCAGTAAGTAGGTAATTCATTCTCCACAAAGTATGCTTACAAAATAAGCACTTTCTTGTCAGGTTGCAGCTCAAGTTTCCATCTGGCTACCAAGATCTTGTGTACATTCCATAATGACCAACAAAAACATAGTTTACTCTGATGACTCTGACACTAATAGCATTTGAAGGGGTCTTATTGGTGAACTGGCCATATCTAAATAAATTTCTCTGGCTGACAAGATAGAATAATGTCCTGTTCATTTCAGCCACCTTTTAAACCATGTTGAGTATCTTTTCCCAAGAGGAAAAAGTATATGTATATATACTAATATAAAAAGAACATTAAATGTTCATATCTGGTAAAGCTGATGAACTTATACATTGGATTTGGTTCTGTAAAATGGTGCATTCTTTTCAGAAATCAACCTGAAAGCATAAAAATCTTACTATTTCTGGTTTCGTTTTTTAGGGCTGCTGAAACAAAAATACCATAGACTAAATGGTTTAAATAGTTCCAGAGGATGAGAACTGCAAGATCAAGGCACCCACATATCTGGTGCTTGGTGAAGGCCCACTTCCTGGCTTATAGACAGTCTTCTTGTTGTATCCTTACAAGAGAGGGAGAGTCAAAAAGAGAGACAGAGAAAGGGAGAGAGAAAGAGAGATTGAGGGAAGGAATCTAATTTACCTCCCAAAGACCCCCACATCCAAATACGATTACAATTTAGCATATACATTTTGTAGGATGGAAACATTCTGTTCATAGAAATATCAAGAATATTTTTATTAAAAAATTTCCAGAAATCTCAGTCTTCATAAAGTAATTAATCTGAAATACAGACAGTACCTCTTAAAGCATGATATGCTACATTGATACATTAGACAATTTTGTTGCATAAGGTAATCCTACTTGAAGCCTTATTTTAAGTAAAAAAGTATTTTACATATAGTGTAGAGAGATCACAAATGCAATCTTATAGAAAATGTTTTCACAGAGACTAGTACAGAATTTCCATATATTGCAAATTTCTAAAATGCTTCAGGATATACATTGAGGATTATTGATAGAAAAAAAAAAAGCAAGCAAGTGGTATATTCTTTGGGGATTTTTTGATATAAACTTTATCTTACGTCTTAGAGATAGAGGAGTAAAACTAAATAAATTTTATTTTATTTTATTTTATTTATTTATTTATTTTGAGTCTCACTCTGTCATCCAGACTGGAGTGCAGTGGCCACTCCCGGCCACCGCAGCCTCACCTGCTGGGCTACAGCAATCCTTCCGCCTCAGCCTTCCGAGTAGCCGGAATTATAGGCATGTGCTACCGCGCCCGGCTGATTTTTTGATTTATTGTAGAGATGAGGTCTCGCTGCCCAGGCGGGTCTCGAACCCGCGGGCTCAGGCAATCCACTCACCTCAGCCTCCCATAGGTGCGGGATTACAGTCTGAGCCACCGAGCCCGGCTTGGTTTTATTTTTGTGTGCCAGACTATATTTCTCCCCATCACCATTTTTTTCTTCCAATTTTCCTGAACACATTACAACAAAATGTCAAATCTGTACTTTTAGCATACTCAAAATGGTGGCATAATCTTAAAGTGACCTTTTCTAATGTTCAGTTTTTTCCTACAGAAAATTTCTATTGTTTACCAAATATTCTCCTTCAGCTTTAGTTCTCATCCATTTGAATAAACTAGTGCTCTATTTTATATAACCTTAAACCTAACTTATTCAGAATTCAGGTTCCTCAATCTAACCTTTCTCACCTGCATTTGTAGAGTAGAATGAGACATTTCTCGGATAACTTTCACAATGATATTCTGTGTTTTTCATGAATGTTGCTATGTGAACAGAGTCAAACTTATCATGGTCATTCCGAGTCACTCAAAAATGTTGAGCCTTCCCATTGTAGCAGGTCTACTTTTAAAAATGTTATATGTGACTCTTTATTGATTTGCTTAACATTACACGTCTTTCTAAACTAATATTTAATTTAAACAATGGTCCTTTATATTTATTTGAAAATAGAATAACAAACTCTTATACAACAATTGAGACAAGATTGATTGCTTGATCCTGAAATGCTTACACTGCTGACTGAAAGGTATCTCTCTATATTCCTTTCATACAAGTTCATTTAAGCTTTTTTATGACATAAAAAGAACAGACTCATACTTTTTTAGAATATGAGAGTTTAGGTTGTCAATTTTTTTCACTGAATTTTTTCTTAAAATTCCAAAAAATTTAGGGGTAGAAAAAGGTAACACTATAATTTTCTTGCCAATAAAGGCTAATCTATTGAAAAGACTGAATACTTAATCCAATTTCTTTCAGAATTAGAAGAAATTGATAGAAGTTAGGAGGTGGCAACTTTTTTATTCCAGTGTAAAAAAGAAGTTTGTAGTAATATATTATCTAATATGGAATTTTGCCATTTGAGTTGAGTTTACCTTAGCTAGTCATGCCAATGTGAAGTGGCTTCTTTTTTTATTTGTACTTTGCTTTCTTAACACCTCAAGCATATTGTCCTGTGGAAATCTCCTAAGAACGCTTCTTCTGTCCCAGCCTGTCAGATGCTTTTCTTTGTGATTAATTTAATCCTAAAAATATCTGCATTGTATCATTTATCAAAATGTATATTACCTATTGAAGTATTAATCTCTCATTGCTCTCTTGCTATCACTTAACACAAGGTCCACAACATGACATACGCACAGTAATAAATCTATATTACTTTGTAATCAATTAATTCAAATATACAAAGGAAGAACTCCTCTCCAAAAAAAGGAATTATCTTTTGGAGGGTGGGCCCCTTGTAGTACTCTCAGAATTTGTTCTTTCGGATGAAACGGTCAACCAAAGTTTTATCTGAAGTTATAAGATGGTTGCATCAAGATTTACAAAAATAAATATCCTGAGTTGTGGTAAACAGGTGACTGATTCTTCCACAATGACAATGTACCTACCCACACTGTGCTAGTGTTCAACAGTTTTAGACCAAAAACAGCACGACTCCAAGGCCCCATTCTCCCCATTTACCCAATCTTGCCCCAAGAAACTTTTTTTGTTTGTTTCCCCAGATGAAAAAAGTCCACAAAGAGAAACATTTTGCCAATATGGAGGATGTGAAACAAAACATGGCAGAAGTACTAAAAGGCATCAAAATAGACAAGTTCCAAAACTGTTTTGAGTAGTGGAAAAAGCATCTCAATAAGTGTGTTGCATCAAATGGAGAGGACTTGGAAGGTGACTTAAGTTTAAACATGTAATAATAAAAACTCAATTAAAAAAAAATTTTTTTTGAGTTGGAGTCTCACTCTGTTGCCCAGACTGGAGTGCAGTGGCCGCTCCCGGCCACTGCAGCCTCTACCTGATGGGCCCCAGTGATCCTTCCGCCTTAGGCTTCCAGTAGCTAGAACTACAGGCGTGCACTACCACGCCCGGCTAATTTTTTGATTTATTGTAGAGATGAGGTCTCGCCAAGTTGCCCAGGTAGGTCTCAAACCCGCGGGCTCAGGCAATCCACTCACCTAAGCATCCCAAAGCGCGGGATTACAGGTTAAGCCACCGAGTCCAGCAATACTCAATTTTTAATAAATAAATTCTGCGGCTTGGGGGTTCTCCCTCATATATACAATATGTTCATCTGTAGCTATGAATATATTGATAAAGAGAGGATTGGCATATGGAATGTTAGCCATTTTGTAGCATATATGAGCTAGATATTTAGTGATCTAATTCAAATGAAATATTACTATATGCATGTCTAAACCAGAGGATGGATTTAGAGAGAAACCTCTTTATTCAAGCACTTGTCTCCATTAATTAAGGTTCCAAAGTCACAAGGTTTTATGTAAAGAAAAAAACCAATCGTAATAGAAATCAGAGTACTAGATTTCAATAAGTATCAGTACAACAATTTTATGTAGGTACAACAATCAACACTGTGTGTTATTGGCAAATGGATAAAAGCACAGATCAATAGAACAGAATAGAGAACCCAAAAATAGTTTCACATAAGGATGGCTAACTGATTTTTGACCGAAGTGCAAAAGCAATTCAATCAAGGAAATACAGTCTTTTCTACAAGTGGTCTAGGAATAAATGAATAAATATAAGCAAAACAATAAATCATGATTTAAACTTCACACATTGTATAAAATTAACTTTAAAAATTATAATTTAGAGTTCTAAGGCTAGGCAAAACTGCTAAGTGACAAACCTTTTCTGATTTGTTGGTTAATTAGGGTACTCTCAACTAAGAGGTTTTTGAGGTCTGGTGGACACTAATCTCAGTTGTTTATCCAAGTCTCTTGAAATATTCTGAAGTTTGATTTTTAGCAGGTGTGAGGTCAATCCTCTTGCCATCTCAGCCTACTATAGAAAGTCTTTTTTTTTTTACAATGCAATTCACAATATATCCTTAACTTTTAAAATTTCCCACTACAGGCTACTTCATTTTTTATTAAATTTTACTTTATTATAGAGATGTGGGATACAATTAGTCTTCATGCAGGTGAAGTTTGGACTTCCAACTGCCCCTCACTCCTCCAGGTATCCTTTGTGCTGTTAGGCACTCCCCCTTCCTCATTCCCTCTGTCCCCTCGCGGTGCCCGGCAACTGCCAATCCCTTCCTTGTGCTAATGTGATTAATGTTCAGGTCCCACTTATGAGTGAGAACATGTGGTAGTTAGTTCTTTGTTTCTGTGATAGATCACTAAGTATTATGATCACCAATTCCATCCAATTTGTTGTGAATTCCATTATTTTGTTCTTCTATGGCTGTGTAATACTCTTATCATGTATATGTATCATAATTTATTTATCCACTCTACTTTTAATATGCAGTAGTGTTGGCTCCTTATTTTTGCTATTGTGAATAGTGTGGCAATAAACATGGGTGTGCAAGTGCAAGTGTCTTTCTGGTAAAATGATTTATGTTTCTCTGGATATATTCCCAGTGAGGGATTGTTGTATTGTATGGGAGGTCAATTTTTAGTTCTTTTAGGAATTGCCACACTGCTTTCCATAGAGGTTGAACTAGTTTGTACTCTAACCAACAGTGTTGAAGTGTTACCTTTTCTCTGCACCCATTCCAGAATCTGTTGTTTTCTGATTTATTAATGATGGTCATCCTTACTAGAGTTAGGTGGTATCACATTGTAGTTTTGATTTGTATTTCTCTGATAATTAGTGATGATTAGTGAGGCTGAGAATGTTTTCATGGGTCTATTGACTGCTTGCATATCTTCTTTTTAAAAGTTTTTATTCATGATCTTTGCCCACTTTTTAATGGGGTTGTTTGTTTGTTGTTGTTTCCCACTTTGTTTGAATTCATTGAAGATCCTGTATATTAGGCCTTTTGTCAGATAAATAATTTGTAAATATTTTTTCCATTCTTTGGGCTGTCACCTTACTCTTTTGATGGTTTATTTTGCTGTGGAAATGCTTTTAAATTTAGTGAGGTTCACTTGTCAATCTTAGCTATAATAGCATTTGCTTTTGAGAACTTGGTCAATAATCTGTTGCCCAGTAGGTAGTTGACCTGTCTGTCTTGCTGCTTTTAGGATTTTTTTCATTCATGCTCATTTTGTGAAGGTGGATTACTGTGTGCTTTGGGGAATGGTTTTCTCATATGGTACCTTGCAGGGGTTCTCTGAATCTCTTGTGTTTGGATGTTCATTTCTCTGGCAAGATGTGGGGAGTTTTCTTGAATGACCTCATGGAATGCTTGTTCCATGGTGTTTTCCATTTTCTTTTGTTCTTCAGGAATAAAAATCAGGCATAAATTTTGCTTCTTGACATAGTCCCACATCTTTTGGAAGCTTTGCTCTTTCTTTTTAAGCTTTTATTCTATGTTCTTGACAGAATGAGTTAATTCCATATTTTGGTCTACAAGTTCTGAGATTCTTCCCTCTGCTGTTTGACCCTGCTACCTATGCTTGTTATTTATTCTTTTTTTTTTTTTTTTTTTTGAATTGGAGTTTTACTCTGTCACCCAGTTTGGAATGTAGTGGCATGCTCAAAGCTACCCCAGCATCAACCTGCTTGGCTGCGGCAATCCTTCCACCTCTAAGTAGCCATAACTACAGGCGCACACTACCACACCCAGTTAATTTTTGATTTGTTGTAGAGATGAGGTCTTGCCAAGTTACCTGGGGTTGGTCTCGAACCCACAGGCTCAGGCAATCCATTTACCATGGTCTCCCAAAGTGCTGGGATTACAGGCTGAGCCACCGAGCCCAGCCTGTGCTTGATGGTGTGTTCTTAAATTCCAGGATGAAGTTTTTCATTTTCATTATTTCAGAATGGGCTTTTAAAAAATTGGTCACCTTCTCATTTACTTCCTAAATGACTTCAGTGACTTTTAATTACAGTTTCTCTTGGTTCCTGCTCATTTTTATCATCCAATCTCTGATTTCTGTAGCTGTCATCTGAGGCAGGTCATTCTGGGGGAGGGGTTCATTGTTAAAAACTAAAAAGTAAAAGCTCTGATAGCTGTTTTTTTGTGTGTGCTGTCGCTTTAGGAATCTGAGGGCTGCCTGTCTTTTATTGTTGATTTTTCCTCATTTGTGACAGGCATTTCCTCACTGTCTATAATGTTATTCCATCAAATATGTTACTCTTTTCCTATATTGAGCCTTTTTTTGTATGTGCAAGTTCTAGGGATTGAATTGTGTTCAGTCAAATTTATATTTTGTAGTCCTTATTTCCAATGTGACTATACTTGGATTAGGACTGGTATGGAAGTACTGTCTTTTTTTTTTTAATTGGAGTCTCATTCTGTTGCCCAGACTGGAGTGCGGTGGCTGCTCCCGGCCACCGCAGACTTGACCCACTGGGCTCTGGCGATCCTTCTGCCTCAGCCTTCCAAGTAGCTGGAACTACAGGCATGCGCTACCATGCCCGGCTAATTTTTTATTTATTGTAGAGATGAGGTCTCGCCAAGGCGAGTCTCGAACCCATGGGCTCAGGCAATCCACTCACCTCATCTTCCCAAAGGCATGGGATTACAGGCTGAGCCACTGAGCCCAGCAAGTACTGTCTTACAGTCATACAAGGGATTGGCTCGAGGATCCCTCCAGGTACTACAAGTTCCTTATATAAAATGGTGCAATATTTGCATATGCCCTACCCACATCTTCCTGCTGTATACTTTTTTGTTTGTTTGTTTGAGGTGGCGTCTCAATCTGTCACCCAGCCTGGAGTGCAGTGGCATACTTATGGTCACCCCAGCACTGACCTGCTGGACTCCAGTGATCCTTCCTCCTTATCCTTCAGTAGCTGGAACTACCTGCTATATAGTTGCAATCATCTTTAGATACTTATAATACCTAATAAAATGTAAATGCTATGAAAATAGTTTTTATACTATATTATTTTTCAGTTTTTTTGTTGTATTGTTATTTTTATTTTTTTAATATTCGTGATACATAGTTGATTGAACTCATGATTATGGAACTGATGGATACACAAGATTGACTGTAATCAAAGATAAATGAGGTCAGAAGGGTGGGGCACTAATTAAATAAGATTAGTGTTCTTATAAGAAAAGACACAGAGAGCTGCTCTCTCTCCCTGCCATATAAGGAGATAGTAAGAAGGCAACCGTATGCAAGCCAAGAAGAAAGCCTGTGCTAGAAACTGAATCAGTTGGAATCTTGAACTTAGGCTTTCTATACTCTCAATGATAAGAAAATAAGTGTCTGGTGTTTAAGCCACACAGTCAGTCTATCATATTTTGTATGGCAGCCCAAGTCACAAAAAAATTAAAGGAATTCCCCTATACACATATGATAAAATAATATATTATAAAAATATTTTTTAATTTTATTTTATATATTTTTATAGAAATCTTACATTTATTTAGTTGTAGATAATGAGCTAGGGAGAGTTATTTACATGTGTATTATGCTGAAAATCATTGTTGAATAACCTACTTTTTCTTACAAATTTATAATGGTTCTTTTATTTTATCATGTATTTTTTGTTTTGAATAAGATAAATGTATTAAATACTGATAATTAAAATCTCAATAAAAATGGCTATTAACGACCTAACCAAGGTGACTCTACTGTATAGTAGTTCCTCTACCCTGTCTCCATGTAACTGCCCTAACTGTTCCAGTAAACAGTATACCACATCCTGTTGGCAGAACTCCAGGGACTTTCCAGTCACTGACTGTGCCTAGGATATAAAGTTAACCGAAACTCCCTAAAGGTCCAAAGTTGCTAGTTTGTGGTTTTTAAGTTGCTAGCTTTTAAATGGCTTGTTTCTAAGTTGTGAGTATCTAAGTTGCTAGTTTATGGTTGCTAAGTTGCTATGTATCCTTGCAGTTTTTGCCTTTATAAACCTCTTGCTTGCTTCATTCGGCGTCAGGAGTTTTTTCTGGCATTAGCCTGCTCTTGACTGCTGGCAATAGAGAACTTGAAAATTCGACCCTCAGTGTGTTGGTGACTCCTTTCTTGTGGTTCAGCTATAACATTTTGGAGGCCCTAGGAAGATCGCCAAACTCAGGAAGCAGTTTCACTCTGGCTCTCCCTGGCCTGGTGCAAAGATATAGGGGAGGTGCCCCCTGAGTGGTTCCAGGGCCCTGTAACCTCTCACCCAGTCCAGAGAGAATCAGAGCAACTGCTGTCTTCCATACACAAAACAGACCGAGTCCATCTGGTTCCTCCTGGGAGGTAAGATTTTATTCTGTTTCTCTGTAAGTAGGGGAATTCAAGTCTGATGAGACTGCCCCTTGGACATTATTCTTTAAGCCAAGATGTTGGCTGAATAGAGTCCCCTGGTTTTGGTTTTGGTTTTCCACGTCCTGTTTTTGTCTGTCTCCTGTGTCCTGTTTTTGTTTGTCTCTATGGGATCATGTAACTCGTGACCTGCCAGTCCTCCAGTCCCCTGGTCTGAATGATAAAAATAATTTCTCTGTTGGATTTACTGAGGACTACAGTATCTTCCTCTGTGAAATTGACTGGCCTTTGTTTAATGGTGGATGGTCCTCCACTGGGTCTCTGGACATTCACATCACTCAGTCTGTCAGGAAGGTCATCACGGGGACTCCTGGTCACCCTGACCAACATCCCTATATTAACCAATGGTTGAATTTAGTCCAAAACCCCCATCCATGGTTAAAGGTGTGTTCCCTTAAAACTTAAGACCCCTCCCATAAGCCACACTATATGGAGGCAGAGCTTCTAACTTGGAAACAACAGGGTGCTATATACAAAGGTCCCTGGCTAACTCTTGAAGAAAAACTTGTTTAACCTGTTTCTCAAGAAAATGAAATCTTGGCTTGCTTACTTAATTCATTCCATCACTTCTTCCACCTCCCCTCCATCCTCTCTGCCTCTGGTCTTTCAGCTCTGATCCCAAATGAATCCGGCCCTTCTCCTTCCCCTTCAGGAAGTGCCCCCTCTGTGGGGGACAGATCAAACTAAGTAACCTTTCCTGATGTATATTCCTTTTTCTGCCTGTGATTTGTACAATTGAAAAAACTCAAAATCTGCCATTTTCAGATAAACCTCAGGTTTTAACCTCCCAGGTAGAATCAATCATGCATACTCATTGTCCCACCTGGGATGATTGCCAACATCTCCTTTTAACCCTATTTACCTCTAAGGAGTAAGAACATAGTAGAACTGAGGCTAGAAAGTCTGTCCTGGCCTCAATCACTGATATAGAGGAAGAAAGTCAGGAGGTCCCGAATGAGGTATTCCCCACTTCTCACCCTGACTGGGACCCCAACACATCAGCTGGGTCCTGGGCACTAGATACATATCACTGGACTCTATTAGCAGGAATGAGGGGGGCAGCTCACAAACCTATTAGTCTTTCCAAAACAACAGATTCTCCAGGAGTCTGAGGAGTCTCCAGGGGCATTCCTCAATTGCCTCCAAGAGGCATTTCATACCTGTATCCCTTTTGACCCCTCAGCCCCAAAGAATGCTTGGGCTATTAATTTGGCTTTCATGGCACAGGCAGCCCCCGACATTCAGAAAAAGCAGCAAAAGTTAAAGGGATTGGCAGGAATGAATTCTTCTCAATTTCTTGAGGTGGCACAGCAGGTTTACAATAACCAAGATGTTATAAAACAGAAATAGGCAGCACAGGCAGCTCATAGGACTGCAAGAAGGTGAGCCAAAATCCTGGTAGCAGCCTTACAAGCCCTGGGGACTGACTCCATGTTCTCTCATCAAAAGTCAGAAATTTTTTAAAAAGGTCAGTGAATCAGACGGGCTCAGCTGGCTGAAAACCAATGTGGATATTGCAAGAAACTAGGGATTGGGTCAAGGATTATCCTCACTGTCCAAAGTCAGAGGACCCCAAGTCAGTCCTGGTTCTACCCACTATGGAAACTGAAAACAACTCTGACTGAAGGGGCTAGGGCTCTTTTTTCTTAGGCCCCTAAGAGCTCATGATTACTGCAACTGTTGGGGGCCACCAAGTCCAACTCTTAGTGAATACCAGGGTGGAGCTGTTGGTCATAAAGTCATCATTAGGACCCATGTCAAATAAGCAAATCACTGTTCAAGGGGCTACAGGGGCAATTACAAACTGTAAGTTCACATCCAGCTGAACAATTGATTTGGGTCAAAAATGAGTTACCCAATTGTTCTTAATAGCCCCTGACTGTCCCTACCCCCCTCATGGACTGGGACCTGCTTCTAAAGCTGAGAACAACTATTGTGTTTTCACCAGACAAGACTGAAATGTTTGTCCCTACTGCCTATCAAATGCTTTTAACTGTTCCACTTTCTGAAGAGTACCTTCTAACTCTATCTCTAAGAATGTCTCATCCAGTTTGCATCAGCAACTACAACAAGAATATCCTTCAGTTTGAGCAGAAACATATCCACCAGGATTGGCACAACATCATCCCCTGGTTGTGGTGAGTCTCTTGGCATCAACCACCCTGGTCCGAGTATGTCAGTACCCAATGAGTTTGCAGGCACAAAGGGGAATTGCTTCTCATATCAAAAGACTTTTAAAAGCTAATATACTGACCCCATGTCAATTAGCGTGGAATGTTCCCTTCTTGCCAGGTCAAAAACCAGGAACCTCTGACTACCGACCAGTCTAGGACATGAGGAAGGTCAATAAGTGGTTTAAAACTCTCCATCCTACTTTTCCCAACCCTTATACATTACTCAGCTTACTTCCTCCTCAACACCAGGTTTACACTGTTTTGAATCCCCTCCATTGTCCCCTATCAGTCAACCCATTTTTGCCTTTGAATGGATAAATCCAAACTAAGGGACACTAGCCAGCAGACTTGGACTGGGTTGCTACAAGGTTTCAGAAAAACTCCCTGACTCTTTTTGGGGAAGCTTTCCAACAGGACTTATCAGGGTTCTGTGCCTTACACCCTGAATGTACTTTACTCCAGCACATAGGTGACCTCATGCTTGCAGTGCAGGCTTGCACACTTGCTTAAAAAGAACCAAGGCTTTGATGCAACTTCTCCAGGACCTGGGCTACCATGTATTGGCTAAGAAGGCACAACTCTGTTTAGTTGATGTCTCCTATTTAGAATATCAACTGAAAAAGGGTAAGTGAACCTAACTATAGTCCAGAAGGAAGCCATCCTTTGAATCCTCACCCCAACCTCAAAAAAAAACAGGTACAGGAATTGCTGGGGGCAGCAGGATACTGTTGGTTATGAATCCCAGGATTTGCTGAGATTGTCGAGCCCCTATATTCAGTCATAGCAGGAAATCAACCTTTGACATGGACTGCCATTGAGGAATGAGTGTTCCAACAATTAAAAATGGCCCTCACTTAGGCCCTGGCTCTGACACTCCCGGATATCACTAAGCTCTTCCATCTCTTTATACATGAACAGAGAGGAATTGCTAAAGGGGTCCTCACTCAAACTTTAGGACTCTGGTGACAACCGGTGGCCTATCTATCCAAAAGACTGGATCCCACGGCTTCTGGTTGACCATCCTGTCTCTGGGCCATTGCAGTTACTGCCCTCCTAGTAAAGGAGGCTGACGAATTAACATTTGGCCAGAACTTAACCCTAACCGTACCTCATGCTGTAGACACCTTGTCGTGGGGAGCATCAGGCCTCTGGATATCAAATGCTAGAATCAGCCAATATCAGAGCCTTCTGCTTAATCAACTCAGGCTAAACTTCTCCTCTTCACAAAACCTCAATCCAGCTACCTTGTTACCAGATGATAACCTGGAAATGCCAGTTCATAATTGTGATGATGTGCTGGACAGATCACAGGCCAGCCAACCTGACCTCCAGGACACTCCCCTAAACCAGGCCAATGCTGACCTGTTCACGAATGGCAGCAGTCTGATAATAAAGGGAGTCTGCAAGGCTGGTACAGTAGTAACATAACTCATGACATATTCTTTACAGTCTCTGCCTAATGGCACATCTGCCCAAAAGGCTGAGTTAATTGCTTTAACCCAGATCCTGTGCTGGGGGACAGGAAAACGTGTAAATATCTTCACTGACAGTTGGTATGCTTTGTTACCCTTCATGTTCATGCTATCATCTACAAGGAACAAGGACTTCTTATCACAGCAGGTAAAACTATAAAAAGAGGCTATATGGCTCCCCCAAAAGGTTATATGGCTCCCCCAAAAGGTAGTCATCATTCAAGAGACTATATAGCTCCCCAAAAAGGTAACCATCATTCATTGCAGGGGACAACAAAAATCAGACACAGAACCAATCAAGAATCCCCTGGTGGACCAGGCAGCTCGGGAGGCAGCAGATCTCCCAGTTGAGCCCCTCACTGTCCTGCTAACTAAAACTTTTCCAGTTCCCTCTCCCAAAACAGCCCACCTACACCCAGGAAGAAGAAGAACAGGTGCACCTGGCAGGGGCTCACAAGCAATCTAAAGGATGGTGGGTTAAAGACTCTAAAATCATCTTGCCTGTGGCCCTTGGACATACCTTGGCAAACCAGCTCCATTCTACTACTCACTTAGGAGGTACCAATATGACTGAATTGTTAAATCAATATTAAAAGCCTGGCCACCATGGCGGCTGCCACGTGCCCTGCTTGTGACCAGGGCCAACAGATGGTATCAGGGCCTGAGGATTAATCCTTGGAAGCTTTTGCCACAAAAAAATAAAACTGCACTAATGGTCACAAAATACTCATTGAATAAAATCATCCCAAGGTTTGGGCTCCCTCTCTCCATTAACTCTGATAATGGTCCTGCCTTTACCTTATCCATAGCACAGATGGTTAACAAACACTAAATATAAACTGGAAGTTACATTGTGCCTATCAACCACAGAGTTCTGAACAAGTAGAATGCATGAACCGAACATTTAAAACTATTTTAACCAAATTAATAATAGAAACCAGTAAAAATTGATAAGCCTTTTACGTAACTTTGGTTCTCCTCTAAGTCTGATGCACCTCTTACAAGGCAGGGTTCACCTGATATGAAATCATGTTTGGAAGACCCCCTCTCTTACTACCCAGTTAAGAGACCCTATTCTTGAATAAATCACTAATCAGTTTTTGTTACTGTACCTCTAGTCCCTCCAAAAGGTCCAGGATGCTGTCCACTCCAATGTCCATGCCATCTTGCCGACACCCTCTTCCACACCTTGCCATCCATTCCAACCCGGGAACCAGGTCTATGTCAAGAAGTTCCAGAAAGAAGAACTAACCCTTGCCTGGAAGGGAGCCTTCATCATCATCCTTACCACTTCAACTGATACTCAGGTTGATGGGATACCAACGTAAATCTACTACTCCTGTGTCAAAAAGGCCAAGGACATCAGTCAACAATGGACAGCAATACCTGAATCAGTATTCAAGCTAAGACTTTCTCACTCTGGTGTTGTCTCAAACTTTGTATAATTGAAGCCTATGGCTAACTACCTTAATTACAGGTCTGGCCAGCCCTCTACTTCTCTTTCTTCTTGGTCTATTCATCAGGCCCTGTATATTAAATTAAATAGTCCAGTTCATTAAATAACAAATCACATCTGTAAAACTCATGTATATAAGGGCCCATTACAGCCCCCTACCCATAATAAGTGAGTCAATGCTTTAACTCATGGACAACTAAAAGGAGGGAATAAAATAGCTATTAGTGACCTAAGCAAGGTGACTACATTGTATAGGTGTAGTTCTTCCACCTTGTCTCCATGTAACTGCCCTAACTGTCCCAGTAAACAGTATATCACATCTTGTTGGCAGAATTCCAGGGACTTTCCAGTCACCGGCTGTACCTGGGAAATAAAGTTAACCCAAACTCCCTAACAGTCAAAAGTTGCTAGTTTATGATTGCTAAGTTACTAGTTTATGGTTGCAAAGTTGCTAGTTTCTAAGTTGTGAGTTTCTAAGTTGCTAGTTTATGGTTGCTAAGTTGCTATGTATTATTTCAGTTTTTGCCTTTACAAACCTCAATGCTTGTTTCATTCAGAGTCGAGAGTTTTTTTCTGGCATAAGCCTGCTCTCGACCACCGGCAATAAAGGACTCAAAAATTCGACCCTCAGTGTGTTGGTTTCTTGCGGTTCAGCATAACATTAACATCTTGACCTTTAAATAATCTAACTTTGAATATTTTGTTATAATATCATGCTGGTTATAAAATAAATTTTAAAAATTGAATGATCTTATTTCTTTCCATGCTCTGTAAAAAATTAAGTAGCATTACAATTATCTGTTTCTTACTAAAAGAGGTATTTATTCTTTAAAAGTTTTTGGTTGAAAGGGCTAGAGAAAACAAGTTTTTGCCCAATTATTTAATATTTTGCCAAATCATTGTTATACTCAGGTATTGGTAATTTATAATTACTTTGTAACATTTTTTAAAAATCAGGGTTACAACTCTTGTTTTGTTTATTTTTTTTGTTAATAAATGTGGTCACCATTCTTACAACTGGAAATATATTTTATATCTGTAGTTACTGCATAATTCTAACTTCTTTTTGTGCTTTTTTATCTTTTTAATTAGATTTAGCCTATTGATTTTTATCCTTGTGTTTTGTACTAGCATTTATTATTTTATCTTTTGCTCTTTTAAGGATAATTCTGGAAATTTTCTTTTACTAATTTTTTAAATTGAAGGCGTCAATATTTCTTTTCTTTGAAAATTGTTTGAGGCATACAAAAATTTAGCTCAGTGCTGTCCATATTTTATTTCCTAAATATTTTGTAATGTTAGTTTTGATATTTTTTCAAAAATTTCATTAGTACAAACTTATCTCTTTTTTATATTTTTGAATCTTATTGATATCCAATTTGCATAATAGCTTACAAATGTGTACTAGATATTTATATTTTTAAAAGTTTATTCAGATTTTAGTCATTGTATAACATTGTCTTTTGCCTCACCTTGCACTGATGGCTTATTAATGGTATATTATTTTTGAAGAGTATAAACTCTTTATATATGTATGTGATTATAGTATTTAGATTATATAAATATAACACTAAAATTAGTTAATAGAAATATTAAAAAATCATATCATTTGCCCAAGGCTAACAGAAGCAAATTACTATTTTGACACATTGCATTTCTAATTTTTTTGTTTATGAAATTAAAGTTACATGTTTTGCTTTGCTTTCATAATTTTACGTGACATTCATATCATCTTGCATTCCCTCATTCATTATAAAAGAACTTTTTCCTTGGAAGTCAATTTGTACAATTTTGATTTTCAACTTCATGTGTCTAATTTGTTTTTCTTCATTTTCTTAGTCTGGAACTAAATATTCTCAAGATATTTTATGTTAGATGTGTCTCTTCTTAAGAACATACAAGTAGGTTTTGATTTTTTGGTATTTTTGAGTAACTACTTTTAATATGCTAGTACATGTAATTTAAAGTTGTCTGAAGAAAAAATGCTTATATTTGATCATTTTCCCTATTTTAGTTGTTAATTTATTAGTATATTGCATCATTAGGTATATGGTCTGGATTCTTGTACTTTTCTCCTACTATATCTACAAGTTTGTAAGTTTTTTTGTTTTTTTGTTTTTGTTTTTTTTTTTTTGAGTTGGAGTCTCACTCTGTCACCCAGACTGGAGTGCAGTGGCTGCTCCCAGCTTCTGCAGCCTCGACCTGCTGGGCTCCGGTGATCCTTCCACCTCAGCCTTCCAAGTAGCTGGAATTACAAGCATGCGCTACCACGCCCAGTTGGGTTTTTTTTATTTATTGTAGAGATGAGGTTCCACTGCCCAGGCGGGTCTCGAACCCGCGGGCTCAGGCAATCCACTCACCTCAGCCTCCCAAAGGAACGGGATTACAGGCTGAGCCACTGAACTCAGCTAAGTTTGTGAGTTTTAACTGATCATAGTTACCAATAAAATCTTAAGTTATGCTGCTAAATATCAATTTCCTTATATATTATTTTGCATGTGGCATTGTCGTATCAACACAGAAGATAACACAGATATCCATCCTTCTTGGTTACCTCACTTTATCCCTACCTCAAGATTTTTCTCATATGTTCTAGGTTTTTTCCTCAATGCATTAGTTATATTTATATTGTTATATTTTATAAACATTTTCAAAAATGTTACCAAGTATATCCTTCCTGATTCTATATTTAAAAAAAACTCAATTTTCAAAAACATTCTCCCATACCACATTTTTTCCTATTCTCTTTGTTTTTCTTTTAATTAATATCTTTGTTGGTTGAGTTTAGTCACGCTAATTCTCCTTTTCAAAATAGACCCATGATCTCCATATTTCTGAGTTCACATTTCTAAAACATTCTAGTACCATAATAGTGGAATGAAAATTTGGCTGGTGTCAAAGTGTTTAACTCTTACACATTATTTTTTTCGCTAAACATCTTTAGTCTCCGTTTCATGGTAATCAGATATTGGATATTGCTGAAATTGTCTGAGACTAATAATTTATTATCCTGGTAAACTAGATAACTTTTTCACCATAAATGCCAGAAAGATTCATTTATTTTGCTCAAATGTCAATGATTTTTTAGAATATGTCTTGGCATTGAATATTACTTAATACCTTTTTTCTTAACTCAGATTAAAGGTCTATCTGCCATCTCAATGGTCTTGAATGTGTGACTGTGCATAGTTTTCTGTGTTCTCCACTGCATGGTCAATAGTTGAATTTTCTCACTAATTGCTTTGATCTCAGCCAATTTCATTCTGTAAATAATGGGCATTTTATTTCATCCTTCTAAATTCTAACTCCATTTATCTCTTTTTCTCTTGTTATTATTCTGACTAGTACATCCAATGAGGTATTGAAGAGCATGGTGAAGGAAATATCTTTGCGTTCTCTCATTCTTAGAGGAAAATATTTAAACATCTCAAAGTTAATTTATATTTTTATACTTATTTTATTGATGTCTCATTTTGCATTAAGAAAATTCCATTCTAATCATAGTTTTCTATGAATTTTAAATCATAAATGCATACTAAATTTAATCACTGCATGATTATGCTATTCCCCATCTTCTCATACAGTGATCGACTACATTGGTTAACTTTTCAATTATTAAACCAACAAACATTTCTGAAATAAAAGTGAGTGTATAGCCATATATTATTTATATAAGAATATTAATTACTAAATTAAGTTTGGTAATATTTTGTTATTTAGGCAATTTTATTACTCAGATTAACCACTTTATTTAACAAACTATTTTTGTTATTATGGTTCTATTTGTCTTATAAAAGGTTTTAAGTAGTATTTAATTTTTATAAATTTTGGAGGATTCTTTTGTTCATTTTGCATTATATTTTTATTAAACAAATTACAAAATGCACCAATGAAGCCAATAAGCCTGATGTTTTTATATGGAAGTAATCATAATTGCAGATTTATTTATTGTAACATTTGTAGAATTCATTTTTTTTCATTATGGTTTCAAAGATTTTTCTTCTAAAAAACATTAAAATTTAATATGTTTTAAGTAATATATTGTGTTATACCCCATAACTATTTTTATTATGATAAATATTTAGTGAATTGTCAGCATTAATCTTCTTTGTCCCTACTCTTAAATTTCTCAAAGTGATTATTATTATATTTGTCTAATTTATTGAAAATGGATTTTGAGGGGTTTTTTTAGTGTCAAGTCTTTTGAATAATGTAGTTATAAAGCCTTCCACTTAAAAAAAATGTAAATATGCATACAATTTTGGAGTGTACTTACCTAGGAATAGCATTTCTGGTTTATAATATATAGATGCACATTTGACCCTTGAACAAGGGTTTGAGCTGTGCAGGTTCATTTATTCCCAAATTTTCTTTCACCTCTACCACTCCTTAACAACACCATTTCTTCCTATTTTTCCTCCTCAAAATGAAGAAAAGGGTGAAGACCTTTATGATAATCCATTTCCACTTAAATAGTAAATATATTTTTTCTTCCTTATGATATCCTTTATATATTTTCTTTTCTCAAGCTTACTTTATTAAAATAATACAGCTTATAATACATATAACATGCAAAATCTGGGTTGATTGCTTAAGTTATCAGGAAGGCTTCTTGTCAACAGTAAGCTATGAGTAACTTAGATTTGGGGAGTCAAAATTTATGCATGGATTTTCAACAGTGCAGGGGCCAACATCCCTAAACCACACATTGTTCAAGTGTCAACTGTAGTCAGCTTTAGAAATAATCCCACACATTGTCAAAATATTAGTTCATATTTCTACCACTATTGTATAAAATTATTTGTTCTTAAAGTTTGTCATTACTTATTTTCTGTTTTAATATTTAATTATCTGCTGGATATGTAGGGAGTATCTTGTGGCTTATATTTGCATTTCCTAGAAGACTAATGACGTTGAACAATTTCCACATGCTTATTGGCTCTTTAAATATTCTATGTGTGACATTTCTTTAAGTTTCTAGTTTATATTTCTATGTAATTTTCTGTATTATTCTTATTGATAAGTATGTGCACTTTACTTCTTCTGGGTAAAAATTATTTATAGTTATAGATGTTTAAGTTACATTATTCAACACTCTGACTTGTTTTCTTGTTCCATAGTCTATACATTTTAATACAAAGTGTCTTAATATTAATAAAAACCAATCTATCAATCATTATTTTATATTTATTGTATTTCATGTCACATTTAAGTAATTACCGTCTATTAGGAGACCATGATTTATTCTATTGTTATCTTCAAGAATCATTATTTTCAACTGTTACATTGAAATCAATCTTCCACTTAGAATTTATTTTTGTATATTATGTGAGGTAGGCTCCAGTTTTTTTGTTTGTTTGCTTGTTTGTTTTTCTGGATGTTTATTTGAACTTCCATTAATTTTTAAATGTATTTTTCATTACTCTAAAGGACCGCCTTTGTCCTAAATCAAGAAACACATATTCATTTTTCTGGTTTTTTTTTTTTTTTATTTTCCATTGTCTATTATTCTATACCTTGATCAATACTATATCTTCTTAATTACCAATATTTACATATTGAAATCTTATTAGTATTATGTATGTCCTACATTTGTGCTTAACCATTATTTTGGTGTTATTTGCTTAAGTTATCAGGAAGGCTTCTTGTCAACAGTAAGCTATGAGTAACTTAGATTTGGGGAGTCAAAATTTATGCATGGATTTTCAACAGTGCAGGGGCCAACATCCCTAAACCACACATTGTTCAAGTGTCAACTGTAGTCAGCTGCCCCCCAACACAAGTTATATTCACAAATGAAGAATAACATTTTGTATTTCTTCAGTTTTTTATTGATTACTATTATTAGGGTTATAATGGTTTTGTTAATCTATTTACAGGCTCGAGTTTTAATTGCTGATTTATTACTTGAACATATCTAATTCGTTGATTTTCATTTTTCTTCTTTTCTATTTATGTACTTTTTTATTTTAAGGGTGTGGGGTACAGTCCAGAATTAGGTATACAAGTCGTCATCATACAAGCAAAATGTGTGCCACTCTTTGGTCCCCATTCACCTGGTTTGAGATCAGATACCCTTATTGATATTCTGTGACACTCCCCCCAGCTCCCTTGCCAGTTTCTGACTGCTGCCAACCCTTTTCTAATAGTATTATAGTAAATGTTCAGGGTCCGCTTATGAGTGAGTATATGTGGTACTCAGTTCTTTGTTTCTGTAATACATCACTGAGTATTATTGAATCTAAATCCATCCAAGTTCCTGCAAAGTCCATATGCTTGTTCTTTTTTATGGCTATTTAATATTCCATTGTATATATGTACCACATTTTTTTTTTATCCAGTCCAGTTTTGATGAGTAGCATAGTTGGTTCCACATGTTTGCTATTGTGAATAGTGCAGGTATCTTTTTTGTAGAATGATTTGAGTTCCTCTGAGTATATTCCCAGTACAGGAATTGCTGGGTCATATGGAAGGTCAATGTCTAGTTCCTTTAGTAATCACCACAATGCTTCCCAAAGAGATTGCACTAGTTTGCATTCCCACCAGCAGTGTAGAAGTGTTTCATTTTCTCTGCATCCTCACCAGCATCTGATGTTGTTTGTTTTATTAATGATGGCCATTCTTTCTGGGGTTAGGTGGTAATGCAATGTAGTTTTGATTTGCTTTTCTCTGATGATTAGTGAGGCTGAGCACTTTTCATATGTCTATTGGCTGCCTATAGAGCTTCTTCAAGTTGTATATTTTGTTAAATTTGCTCTTTTTGTCTAATTCCTTAAGGGAAAATTGAGATATACTTTTAAAAATATTTTTTAGTATTTTAATGTTGTTTTTAATTACAAATTTATTTTAACAACTACTTTCAATAAACTCTGTCATTTTTATTATTCTATCTTTTTGTATAAAACCACTTTATAATTTGTGGGAAGATTTTTAAAAACTGTATTAAGTCTTGACTTAGGAGTTTATTGTTAAAAATTTTATCAAGTTTTGACTTGGAAGTTTATTACTTAAATTCAAATACTGTAATTTTTTCTTAATATCACATTTTGTTTGATTTCTACTTTAGTACTCTTGTAATGGGAGAACAAAGTCTGCATTATTTTGATTTTTCAAAATTTGCTAAGACACTTTATGAAAAGCATATGGTCTATCTTCTTGAATCTTCCATATGTTCTTTTTTCTTGCTTAAATTGACTCTATTTCTTGGAGCAGTTTAAGATTTACAGCAAATTGGGTGGAAGAGATTTCCCATATTCCCCTTCCCCAACACATTCATAACTTCCCCATTATCAACAACCACCACCAGAGTGGCATGTTTCTTATAATTAATCAACCAATATTTACACAGAATTATCCAAAGTCCATACTTTACATTGAGGCTTGCTATTCATGTTGCATATGCTATGGGTATGAATGAATGTATAATGATGTGTTCACACTATTGACACTATTGTAGTATCATACAGAATAGTTTCTCTTCCCTAAAAGTCCTGTGTGCTCCACCTACTTGTCCCTCTCTCTCTCCTCTTAACTCCGAGCAATGATTGTTATTTTTACTGTCTCAATAGTTTTACCTTTCCAGAATCCCATATAGTTGGAGTCATATAGTATGTGATCTTTTCAAATTGGCGTCTTTCACTTAGTATTGCATACTTAAGTGTCCTCCATGTATTTTCCTGACTTGAAAGCTCATTTCTTTTAGGCACTGATTGTTAGGGTATGGATAGGGTGAAGATGGATGGGTGGAGAGGGGTATAGTATCACCAGAGTCAGTGTGCCAGAGTGCATGCTGGTAACCCAGAGATTTGAGTAATGCAAAGAATTGCAACATACAAAGAGGTGAAAGAAGACAAGAATTATTTAAGAAAAGTTCACTCCCCACATACAGGAAGTGGGCCTACACTCTAGGTGAGTGTGGCCCTGGTGGGTCTACACTCTAGGTGAGTGTGGCCCTGGTGGGTCTACACTCTAGGTGAGTGTGGCCCCATAGTCCTCTGAGCCCCAGCTTAAATCCTTTTCAGTGGAGATGTTGCAATCAGGTAGAAGTGATTCCATGACTTCCTTATTGACCACCTGCAAATGTCTTGGAGACCCTATGACACAGAGACCCATTAATGTCTGTCCATATTATCATAGCCCCTAGAGAAGATCATGACAAGGATTCCAGTGCTCCTGCACCTTCCCAAATGATATTCCTTAGAGTTAATAGCGGGTGCATCTCCCCTTATCTCCCATGCATTCCCAGTGGGTAACTTTGGGGGATCTTTGACTTCCCTGTAAATTGGGCCCAATCTACTGGAAGATCGAATCCCCATCTGCTCCCCCTCTGAGTGGTTATAACTTTTGTAATTATAAGTTTTGTGACTTCTCCAATCTGCCCAATGCATGATGTCTTAGGCTTTGTAAATTCCCTTTACTCTAGACAAGCTTGATTGCCACTAGGAGATACCTCTGGCATCAGGAAGTCTGTGTTTCCGAAAAGACAAAGTCAGCAAAGTTAGTCTTTATCTAAAGTATGCATTTCTCCAAAACATAACTTCTACTTTCTCATCATTGTATTAAGATTTATGAACAAGATTTTAAAAATGGCTTCTTGCTTTTGGTCTATCCTTTCACTGATTAATATTTTACTGTTTAGATATGGGACAGTTTTTTCTTTTTTCACTTACTGAAAGACATTTTAGTTGTTTTTGAAATTTTGGCAGTTATGAATAAAGCTGCTATAAACATCTATGTGCAAGTTTCTGTGTACAAATAAGTTTTTAACTCCTTTGAGTAAGTAGCAAGGTGTACTATTGGTGGCACATATGGTAAGAGTATATTTAGTGTGTAAGAGGCTACCAAACTGTATTTCAAAATGAATTGTCCTATTTTGCATTTCCACCAGCAGGGAGTGGGAATTCTTGTTGTCCATGTGCTTATTAGCATTTGGTGTTGTCAGTGTTCTGAATTGTGGCCATTTTAATAGGTGAGTAGTGGTATCTTATTGCTATTTTAATTTACATCTTCCTAGAGCTATTCTTGAAATATATGTGTTCTAGCTGGGCTCGGTGGCTCAGCCTGTAATCCCGCGCCTTTGGGAGGCTGAGTCGAGGTCGAGGCTGCGGTGGCTGGGAGCGGCCACTGCACTCCAGTCTGGGCAACAGAGTGAGACTCCAACTCAAAAAATAAAAATAAATTTAAATAAATAAATAAATAAAATATGAAGACATAAATTAAAACTTAAAGCAAAGGGTGTAAATAGATATAAAATGCAAACACTAAACTTAAGTGAGCTGATGTGGCAATATTGGAAAGGTAGACTTAGAGAAAAATTATGTTATTAGATAGAAGGGACAATTATCAGTGATAAAAGAATCAATTCATCAAGAAGACCTGATTATCAAAAATGTATACACACCTAGCAAAGGAACTACAAAATATAAGAATAAAAAGGTGATACAATGAAAGAGATAAATGGATACATTCACAAATATAATTGGTTATTTTAACATCCCTTTCTCAATAACAGATAGAAAAACTAACCAAAATAGTCAGTGAGAATCTAGAATATATAAGCCATGCCAAAAACAAACTTTCCTAAGTAAAATTTATGGAATGCTATACCAAATAACTATAGAATACTATCTTTCTTTTTTTTTTTTTTGAGTTGGAGTCTCACTCTGTCGCCCAGACTGGAGTGCAGTGGCCGCTCCCAGTCACTGCAGCCTCGACCTGCTGGGCTCCAGCAATCCTTCCAGCTCAGCCTTCCAAGTAGCCGGAATTACAGGCTGGAATTACGTGCTACCATGCCCGGCTGATTTATTTTTTTTTTTTTTATTGTAGAGATGAGCTCTCGCTGCCCAGACAGGTCTCGAACCCGTGGGCTCAGGCAATCCACTCACCTCAGCCTCACAAAGGCGCGGGATTACAGGCTGAGCCACCGAGCCCGGCTATTATGTCTTCATATTTTAAATGAACTTCTTGCATACAGCATATATTTAGTTATTGTTATTTCATTGAATTTTATGCTCTCTCCTTTTTTAGTGGAGTGTTATAACATTTATTTTATGTATCAATATAATCATTGATAAAAATGGTGTAAATCTTCCATATTTTATTAATAATTTATGCTCTCTTTCACTCATCTTTTGTTTTTGCTTCTGGTTGTTGTTTTTCCCCCTTTTCTGCCTCATTCTAATGAACTGTAGTATTTCGTAGTATTCTAGTTCTAAAATGTTTTTTAAAAATTCATTTTTGTGATTTTAGTTTTTGCTCTAATGATTTTCATATGCATCTTTAATTTATCATAGCTTACTGTCAGATAACTTTATACAACTTTATGAACAATTTGTGTACCTTATAACCACATTGCTCCATCTATCTCTTTTTACTCTTTTGGTATTTTTACATACGGTACAAAACTCACAACATTATTTCATCTTGCTTAAAACTTCATAGTTTATATTTCTAAAAAACTAGTGTATATTTACTTCCGTAGTATTCTTTCTAATGATTTTCATTTTCACCTGTTGAGTCAGACTTTCATGTGTCATTATTTCTTTTCACTTGAAGATGACTTTATGTGTTTCTTGAAACACACATTTGTAGAGAATTTATTTTTAATTTGTTCTCTAAAGATGTCTTCATTTAAAATTTATTTTGAACATATTTTATTTTGATATATAGAATTCTAGTTTGGTAGTTTTTTTATTCTTTTACAATTTAAGTATAATATTCTATTTTCTTTTTTGCATCTTTTTCTGAGTAACATGCTTAAAATATGTATAGTTTCTCTTCTATGTAGCACATGTCTTCTGTTCTGGTAAATAGTATTTAATTTTTTTCTTTTTACTTTGCTTTCCTGCAATATGGTTGTGCATGGCTACATGTGACTTTATTTGTATTTATCCTGTGCATGTTGTTGAGGTTTGTTTATTTGCTTGCTTGCTCGCTTGTGCTTGTTTTTTTGTTTTGTGAGAGATGTTTCCACAGTTTTGGGAAATTCTCTTTCATTATCTCTTCA
This sequence comes from Carlito syrichta, assembly GCF_000164805.1. Lineage (NCBI taxonomy): Eukaryota > Metazoa > Chordata > Mammalia > Primates > Tarsiidae > Carlito > Carlito syrichta. Next base: position 214,954 of record NW_007258196.1, on the reverse strand, counting down.
AACATATCTTCTCATACTGTCTTTCCTGTGGTTTAGATACTCAGTTGCACATATGTTACATCACTTGTTATTGATCATATATCTCAAATACATGTTTTTATTGATATCTTATTTTCATAATTTCTATAGACCTCCTGTTCTATGCAGTCTTTCCTCTAATATTTGAATCCAAGTTCATCAAAACAATTACTCATTCTATATTTTATAGTTTATAAAATAATACAAATTTATATTTTATTTTAACTATTTCTTTTTCAATAGGTATACCTTCCTCTTTTTGCTACATCCTCTATGTGTTCATGAATATTGTACCTGCTTTGAACTATGTGCATTAAGAGATTTACCAATGTTATTTTAATGTATCTTCTCGAAAGTCCCAACCTTCAGGCCACCTGTCAGTATTCTTTACACTGACTCTTTCTTCTCTTGGACATATGCATTAATTTAATTAATAATCATTATTTCATAGAAGAGCATGCCCCTTACAGGTTGTTTTGAGAACTGATTCCATTATTTAATTCAGCTGTTTGGACTTTGTTGCACTTTTAGTCTAATTCACTGCACCAGAGTTTTCAAATATTTTGAGTGTCAAATAAGACCTTTCCCTTCAGCAAGGCTTGAAATCTGAGCAATGACAGAGCTCTCTTTGAAGATTTCAGTTTACCTGCCACATTTTGGGGTCAATGAGAAGTTCCTTTTGCTCTCCAGTCCTGTATATTGTGAGATGTCTTTCATCACTGTTCTGTTGATTTTTGTTGGTTTGCCTACAGCCTTTAATAATTAATGCCTTGCACTTGGTGAAATTCATCAAGAACTGTGAAGGATATGTTAATTTTGGTTTGCATGCTAACAATTAGCCTGTATGATTTCATGGATGCTGGAAAATATCAAGAGATTACGAGGTCAGAGATAAAAGACTGGATTACTCACAAGCCAGCAGGTAACATAAGTTTTACATTCATATAGGTTCCTCTTCCTTACCTCAAGTTCAAAGACAATAACTTAGAGGTGGACCCAGCTAGATGCTATACAAACATTCGGTATGTGTCACAACTAACAAACGTTGAGTTTAGGAAATCCAAATCTTTATAATGGGCTTCAACCAAACTTCTATGACTTTGTCCCAAAGGGAGATTTTATCTTTAATACACTGTTTAGAGGCAGACAGGTGTCTTTACTTTCCAAGTCTTTTTGTTAGAAAAACAATCTTGAAAAAATAGTCCAGAACAAACGGTAGTATCTCTGATGACAAAACATGCAGAAATGCAAGAGACTCATGGTAAATTCTTCCTGACAGAAACCTGAATTGCTTGTAAGAATTACTTCTTAGCTCTTCTGTCCAGTCCTCAGCCTTCAATGTTCCTTTGCTTTGTAGAAAGGCCAATACCTACTGGGAAACTATGGGGAGGAGGGGGATGGGATTAACAGTAGCAAATATCTGTCGGGGGATGGGAAAACACCTCTTATCAACAGGGTGCCTGAATGAAACGTAATTGTACACCTAACCTTTAACTGTACCCCACAAAACCATAATAAAAAATACTGATTAATAGAAAGGCCAATACCTCAGAGGTGATGTTTTCCTGCTCTTCTGTCCTGTCCTCTATTTTGGTACGCCACCTACCATCTCCATTCACTCAGATATGGCTCATAGAAAACACTAAAATGTTTGGTCTATATCTGGGGTGACCTGGGATTTTTTTCATCAAGCCAGCCAAAATATCGATAATTTGGCTGGTTTTTTCTGACTTGTATTGTCTCTTATTTTCCTAATTTTCTGTTATAAAATATCTTATTTTGTTCTTGAATGTATGTCTGGTAGTTTTGTTCTCTTAGGATGTGAATGTTGAAGAGGTTTTTATAACTTCATATTTGATTTGACAGCCTGAATGAAAATTATTCAATAATCTAACGTGATCCATAAATTCCAGAGGCAAATCTTTTATAGATTCCACTTCCAATCTTATGTCATTGACACAAGGAAGTATCAACTCCCCAAAAGGCACCAACAATTATTTTAAACCGTGTTACAGTAGACCATATAGGCAGCTAGCAATGCTACATCACCTAAAAATTTTTATCTGAAATAATAAGACAGGTAACTTTTAATTAATTAAAAGTTTGTCAGTTAAAATAGCTCAAATGTTCATATTCTCTGTTCTGGAGCATTAAACTAATCAGAAATAAAACGCTTTTGCTTGTTTTGTTTTTACTAAGGTTTAATCACAAATTAACACAAGGTTAAAAAAAATCTATGTCAAAATGTAGACATCAGTAACTCTAGTGAACAGGATTGAGAAGATGAAGGAAATACAGAGTCAGATTTATAACTCAGAGAAACTGCCTTCACACATTCTATGTCCAAACTCCCATTCCAGACACTTGAACATCTGTGTTTTATTATATGCAGATTTCATAACTTTGGAGGAAAAAAATCTATTTTTAAAAAAGCACTTCCTATATGCCAGTAATATTTCTAAACATAAATTAACTCATTTATTTATCATAATTACCCTAAGATATTGTTTTCTATATAAGATGTTTAAAAATATGTTGCTAATTTTATAGATTAAAAAAATGAAGCACGGAATATTAAAATAGGAATTTCAGCTGAGATAGTTAACGCATACCAGGTTAGACATAACCGGGCTCAGTGGCTCAGCCTGTAATGCCGCGCTTTGGGAGGCTGAGGTGAGTGGATTGCCTGATCCCGCGGGTTCGAGATCCGCCTGGGCAGCAAAACTTCATCTCTACAATAAATCAAAAAATTAGTCGGACGTGGTAGCGCGCGCCTGTAGTTCCAGCTACTTGGAAGGCTGAGGCGGAAGCCAGCAGGTGGAGCCCAGCAGGTCGCCGGAGCCCAGCAGGTCGAGGCTGCAGTGGCTGGGAGCGGCCACTGCACTCCAGTCTGGGCGACAGAGCGAGACTCCAACTCAAAAAAAAAAAAAAAAAAAAGACAGAAAACTCAGTATGGAAAATTTTCAAAATAAGTCCAAGACTCAGTCAAATTCCCATTAAAAAAGGGAAAGTGTAGGAAGAATTTGATTCAAAGATACTTAGTTGTAGAAAATTGTATTGGCAGAAGCTACTAATAGGCTGTGATTTTCACATTATCTTTATTCCCCTATTTCAACCTGGGAACTCTCATTTCACTTAAAGTCTAGTGAAAGGGGCCTTGAGAGAACTATTCTGAGAACTTTATATGTGTCTTCTGCAGTAGGTTAAAAAATTAGACTATAGATGACTTCTGGATATAAAATATAAAGACTGAGTGTGGACTATGAGTCACTTTTACAGTAAAGCAAAGGAGAATTGTTGTTAACTTGGGAATCATCCCACATTACACAACGTCAAGGATCACGTGAACAGCCAGGGGTCATGATGAAGTCTCAACACAATTATTTCACTGTTTTTCTAGGCTCCATACAACATTTGTAAGATTTAGCCATCTTTAACAGGAGTGCCAAATTGTATTTCATTTTATTTAAGAAAATTAAAAATGACAATATTTAGATGTAGTTGTACCTCAATTGTCCATTCTATAAAATCAAAAAACAGTATTTTTTGTATCATCTCAACAAGTTTGATTCTGTACTTTTCAACAATTTTTTGATACACCACTGAAATAAGCAAAGTAAATGTATGTATAGTATCCAAATGTCAGCAAAATTATATTGGATACTACCAAGTTTCATAAAAAAATAAGGTTTGATAAACATGATGAAAGTACTCTAGAAAGACTCATTTATTTAAAAAAGAGCTGAAATACAAATTATTATATAAAATGCATTTTAAAAAATTACTAAGCAGTGAGCAGTATTTTTTACTGACAGTTGTAACACGTGATAAAAATAACAATGTCAAGGAAATGTTTCTAGAAACGTATAAATAATATGGAAGAGCTGGGCTCGGTGGCTCAGCCTATAATCCCGTGCCTTGGGAGGCTGAGGTGAGTGAATTGCCTGAGCCCGCGGGTTCGAGATCCACCTGGGCAACTTGGTGAGACCTCATCTCTACAATAAATCCAAAAATTAGCCAGGTGTGGTAGCGCATTCCTGTAGTTCCAGCTACTTGGAAGACTGAGGCGGAAGGATCATTGGAGCCCAGCAGGTTGAGGCTGCAGTGGCCGGGAGCGGCCACTCCACTCCAGTCTGGGCAACAGAGTGAGACTCTATCTCAAAAAAAAAAAAAAAATGGAACAATTACCTAATAGCCAAATTTGAAGTTCCTAAGAAGGATCTATGTTTAGCCAAATAGACTCTATATGATTAGACATACATATCTAACGTGTTAATTTTCACTTATTATTCTTTTATAAACTTGATAAATTACTAGCCTGAATCAACTCCTCAGTTTGGTTTTTGGTGATGACAATAATCACAGTGATAACCAAAATATGATACCATATTCTTGAGGCCATGTTTTGTTTGAAGCACTGAAGATAAATATGGCAATAAAGCATCTTGTTTTCATCATGTTTATCCATCGAACCATTTGGTATATCAAACATATTATTGCTCTGTCTGCATAACACAGCTTGAAGTAGATATTTGGCAACTTTCCAATTAACTTGGCCAAGGTAGTAAACTAAACCAGATAATTCAGGTTAAAAAAAAACCCTACACTTTTGAATGATCAGATCTGGCCATCTACATCAGGGAATAATTGAAAGCAGAAAAGGACTGCTTGTCAAACACAGTCACTTAAAATTATTACAACTGATTAAACAGATCCTTCATTGCCTAAATTACAAGACAAGTTAAATTTTAATAGCTATAAGGGAAACCTAAGGCAGGGTCTTTATAACAAAATGGATTGGCTATTTAATATCAAACACTAAGTACTCAATCTTAGTATAATCAGCTGATTCGAGTGAGCAGTTCTAATATTTAAGTGATTAAAATAACCTGACAATTATTGTGGGAAGATAAAATCAGATAAAAGTGTACTTTTATAAACTTCAGTACTGAACTAGTTTCACAGTTTATAATTGTTTTGTGATTTTACTGGAAAGAATATATATAATATATGGCTATTTATTTATGTGCTTAACATCTCATTGTGTCTCAATGTGATTTTTAAAGCAGAATTTCCTAAAATCATGTATTAAATTCATCCTGAATTTGTAAAAGTTAAATACCTTTATGAATGGTAAAAGCAGCCTTATTACTACTATAACTCTTTTTAGATTGTAGTTTTAACAGTGAGGATTCAGTTTAATTACCTGTTGTAATTGCATTTGAATTGATATACAAATAACTTCTGTTTTTATTTCATATTTAAAATATCCATATTTATAAACTTTATAAATTTCACTTTTAAATAATACTGCAAATAATACAATAAAAGGAAATGATCCCAGATATTCTCGATAATTTTTTTTTTTTAAATTATGAATTCTGTGACTTACTGTTTTTCAAGAACCAACTATATGTGATTTCATAGTTGCAGCTTCACAGCTCCAGAAGGCTAGGATATTTATTTACCCGATGAAGTATAATCTAATCAATATCATGGAATTTTTAATGTGATAACTTACTTAAACATTATCTACTGTCTGTGATTGTAACAATGGGGTGTTTTTTACGTATTTACATCTGAAGGCATTACTATAATTGATTTTAGTTAATAGTGGATTAATTAGATGTAGATCTGCTAAATTTCTTGTTATCTTCTTAATTCTATGTCTATGACTTCTCTTTTGATTGATATTCCTTATAAAAAGGATCCTGTCAGTTAACCAGCTGAGTGCAATCTTATTGTTTGATTTGTCAACCTGAATGAAAGTAACTCCACAGGTTAATGATACCATTTTTTCCAGAGCTACTAATTTCTTCTAGTTGATGCTGCAATGCAAGAGAGTTAGCAGTAGAGACTTTCATGTATGAAATAGGATAAGTATCTTCAGCTCTTCCTTCAATAAGGAAAATGATTCATCATTTGCCTAAGTGAATATAAATTTTTTGTCTGACCTAAATCTTTTTATTTATTTATTTATTTTAAAGATGTGGAATACGATTCAGGGTTAGGTATACAAATGTTTGTTATGCAGGTACCCTTGTTGATGAGGTGTGCCCTCACTCCCCTGGCAAATTCCCACTTCTGCCAATCCCTTTCTTACAGTATTGTGATAATTGTTCAAGGTCCACTTATGAGTGAGAACATATGGTACTAAGTTCTTGGTTTCTGTGATAGATCACTCAGCATTTTGAACTCTAAGTCTATCCAAGTTGCTGTGAATTTCATAATTTTGTCCTTCTTTATGGTGTTTAATATTTAATTGAGTACATGTACCACATTTTTTTAAATCTAGTCCTCTTTCGATGGGCAGCATAGTTGGTTCCATGTTTTTGCTTTTGCAAATAATGCTGCAATAAATATGCATGTGCAGGTATCTTTTTTACAGAGTGTTTTGAGTTCCTCTGGGTATATTCCCAGGAAGGGAATTGCGGGGTTGTATAGAAGGACAATTTTTAGATCTAGGAATCACCAAACTGTTTTCCACAGAGAATGTACTAATTTACACTCCCACTTAGATCTAGGAATCACCAAACTGTTTTCCACAGAGAATGTACTAATTTACACTCCCACTTAGATCTAGGAATTACCAAACTGTTTTCCACAGAGAATGTACTAATTTACACTCCCACCAACAGTGTAGAAGTGTTCCCTTTTCCCCACATCCTCTCCATTGTTTTTGAGTTATTGATAATGGCCATCCGGCCATCCTGACTGGAGTTGGGTGATATTTCAGTGTGGTTTTAATTTGCATTTCTTTGATGACTAGTGAGGCTGAGCATTTGTTCATGTATCTGTGGACTGCCGCTTGTATGTCTTCTTTTGAGAAGTGTCTATTCATATCTTTTGCCCACTTTGTAATGGGGCTGTTTGGTTTTTTTTTTTCTTCTCAGCACATTTGTCTTCCATGTAGATCCTAGATGTAAGGCCTTTGTCAGACCTACAGTTGGCAAATATGTTTTCCCAGTCTGTGAGCTGTCTCTCTGCTCTCTTGATGGTTTCTTTGGCTTTGTGGAAGCTTTTCAGTTTGATGAAGTCCCACTTGTCAATCTTATCTCTTATGGCATGAGCACTTGGGCATGAGCACTTGGGCATGAGCACTTGGTTTTGGTCAGGAATTGATTGTCAGTTCCAATTTCCATAAGGGTGTCTCCTGCGTTTTTGAAGGTTCTTACAGTTTGAGGTTTTACGCTTAGGTCTTTGACCCATTTAGAGTTGATTTTTGTGTATGGTGATAGGTAGGGGTGTTGTTTTCATCTTCTGCATGTGGTCAGCTAGATTTCCCAGCACCACTTACAGAACAGGTTCTTCTCACCCCCGTGGTTGTTGTTGGTGGAGGCTTTGTCAAAAAAGCGTTTGCTGAGAAATTGTTCCTATTCCTTTGTTCTATATGCCTGTTGTACCAATACCAGGCTGCTTTGATTATTGCATCTTTATTTTAAAGTTTTGACCTAAATCTTTCACCAACGAATGTCAAAGCTGCAATTTGATCATCATTAGATTTCTAGAATGAATTTGCTCTTCTAAAAGTATTGTAAACTAAGCCGGGCTCGGTGGCTCAGTCTGTAATCCCGTGCCTTTGGGAGGCTGAGGTGAGCGGATTGCCTGAGCCCGCGGGTTCGAGACCCGCCTGGGCAGCAAGACCTCATCTCTACAAAAAATCAGCCGGGCATGGTAGCGCATGCCTGTAATTCCGGCTACTCGGAAGGCTGAGGCGGAAGGATCGCCGGAGGCCAGCAGGTCGAGGCTGCGGTGGCCGGGAGCGGCCACTGCACTCCAGTCTGGGCGACAGAGTGAGACTCCAACTCAAAAAAAAAAAAAAAAAAAGTATTGTAAACTATATCAGAAAATTTCATGAAGTCTTCCTGAATCTGTTAAAATGGTTTGAAACAGCAGTAATTTATTTTTCTAACCATCATGCAAACAGTTAAATTCAATGAAAAAAACAAGATATTTCTAATAAAGTTATTGTTACCCAAATTACAAATTTTCCTTTTTTGATAATAAAAAATTAAAAATTTTGGAAAAACATTTAATACTAGTACATTTAATGTGATCTAATATGCAGAGTTTAAATTTCACATTAAAAAATATAGGGTGGCACAGAGATAATCCTAAAGTGAACTGTCAATATAAGCCAATGAAAATTCATGAAATAAAGTCACTAAAATAACCGTATTCATAAGAAAGTACATTATGAATGTAATGCAGTGGGCCAAGTTACCTACAAATATGAAAGACTAGAATATATGTCCAGTACTACTCATATGGCTTTCTTTTCAATAATTTCCTTATTTATTATATATTTGAATGAAATTTACAAAGGTCCATGATATTCAACTTGACTCTATATTACTGTATAGTTTTCAAAAATTGAGTTATTTAGTACAATAACTTTTTTACATTATACAATTATATAATAATAAGGGCAATAATATTTTTCAAATTTTCCATTTTAACACTTTGATTATAGAGAACACAAATGAAAGCTTTACTTCTTCAAACTCTGGCATATTTTAAAACTAATTATTAAATGTAAAGGGATAATTAACCTATTTTAATACTTTCAAATTCTGAAAACTATAGTTGTATTTGTCATACTACCTAACTATACAAAAAACATTAACAACAGGTTCTGTGGTCTGCTGTGATCTCAGTAACATCTCTGGCTGTAATATGTTGTCAATTCTTCTTGTAACAATAACTTTCAAGACTGTTGGAATTCTCTACACCATGGATGAACAAAAATCTCACCAAAGATTATGTTAGGATCAAACACATGTACTAGAATGTTGGGATCATTTATTATATAATATGTTTTTATTTGTATGAAAAAGCTGCAATTGCACTAGAGGATGGGAGGAAGCAAGCACATCCTCCTCAGTGGCTGCACAGTCAGCTATGGACGACACTGAAAGATCCCCAAGTTGACATGAGCTGGTGCATACTTGGTCAGCCTCCTCTCTTGGGACATGTTCCAAGGTCTGAATGACAGGGATGCCAGAAACTGTGCCTGAAAGTTACAAGATATATCCTATGATATTGATGTGCATGCTCTATTATTTTCTCACCTGTATACTTTCTTAATTCAAAGTAAAGTTGAACTAGTTGAAATTGTGTGTGATGAGCTTGACTATCAAGTTGAAATCAAGACCACTGCTTCCCACAGAGAAGACAAGGTATGGCGAAAACTAACTACTGTAACACGAAAATAATATTGTCCATAATATATCAAGTTTCTATGCAACAAAATAAAGAAAAAAATCCTGATAACATAAGACAACACAGACTTACACATTCAATTAAAATAATAACCTGCTCTATTGCTCTGAAATTTACATTTTCAGATTATATTTAGTTTGTTTACAGAATTAAACTGATTTCCCTTTTTGGTGCTTTTGCCTTCTTACATTTCCCTTACAAGGTTAGAATTCGAAAATAAAAAAACAACAAACAAAACACACAATGCCTTTGCTAATTCATAAAATGTGCTTGAATGAATTCAGAAGTCAATTCAAGTGCCTCAAATGCCTACACTACATGTGGATTCTATGCCTGTTGCTGAGGGTATATAATTTATGTATTCCATCAGCTGAGCTTCAGCGTAATGGCAATTTGTGTGTGTGTGTGCGTGCGTGCATGCGTGCAAGCGTGTGTGTGTGTGTGTACGTTTGTGTTGTCTCTTTTACTATAACTTTACAACAAGAAAGCTTAAGTATCAAATTTATGAGGGTGAGGTGATTAAATATATTGTCATGGTTCAAATAAATCTTAATTGATTTGAAAGAAAGTATTTCTGTTAATTTGACCCTATTTGACTTAGTACATATTTATTCCATTCATTTCCTTATGCATATTCTTTCAAGTACATTACTCCCATCACAACAACAAATTAGGGACCGAACTTATGTGATAAAACAGTATTCAGTTAATCTTAGCAGAAATCTACGTGTATTAGGTTAAACATTAAATATATTTTATCTCTGATTTGCTATGATTCAACCTAATACATAGTTATTGATATGATAAAAATCAACAATTGGAGTTTATAAGTATAAGCAAATGTATCACAATATAGCTATATATTTGAGACACAATTCAAAGACAGATAAAAAATTAATTAAAACTTTACTCTTATTAAATAAATGATACTTTTTATAAATTTTTAGCTACTAGAAACAAACTAAAAACCTCATTAAATTCATGACACTGTTTTATATAAAAATAGTCCCATTAATCAAGTTTTATTTTATGAAGTTTCATGTTCTATATTTGCAACACAAATTACGGTATATAGAAGTTTTTTTAATACCATGGTCAAAATGCAGTCAGTACTAGCAATGATTCACAAGTCAGTTACCTAGAAATCCATATTATCTTGTTTTTTGAACAATAGGAAAATTTCTATTACTAGAGCATATGAGTATTACTTATGAGTAGGTATGAAGTTTTACAGGAAACAGAATAATTCAAGACATGTGAAATTTATAATTTAACATTGCATTTTTTGGCTCTTTTGTATATCATCTTTGAGATTTAATTTACTTATCAGATTTTACCAGTCTCAGAGTCTGTATAATATTTTTGCAGAAAGAGTGAATTATATTATGCAGCTATAATTTTGACAGTAGAGAAATAATTCTTTAAAAAAAATTAATAGCAATCTTTTTTCCACTTTCTTTATCTGAAAAGATTGTTCCAGTCATGTTCCCTAAAGGTTTCACTGTCCCATGGAGACAAAGTTGACAGGTGATGGCTAGATATTTTTAATTAGGAGAAGCCCCAAAGTAAAGTGCTTTCCAGAAGGAGTAGCAGTTAGCCCCAGTAAACAATATTTGACACCTGCTTTGTTAAATTAGAATGAACACCTGCCATTCACTACTCAGAATGCTTACTATTCACTAATTTCAAGTAAAAACTAAAAAATGAAACTAAAGATTTAATATTGGTTGAGAATTTAAAATTAAATCAGCTATAATCATAATTTTTATTTTTTTATTTAAATTTTATTATACAAGTAACATATGCATTCATTTTCTTGCCAAAGAATTAAAATTTTATACTAAGACTAAGTCCCCATATGACCACGAAGTTTAATATCATTTTGAATATTACACAAAAAAACAAGAGGCCTAAAATTTGTCATTTGGTTAAAATGATATTTTCTGTGGAGAAAAGTCATGAATAATTTACCCTGTATCTTCCTAGGTTTTTCTTTCTGGATCATAGTTCATTCATTCTCTCAAATATTTATGGAGAGGACACACAATAAGCAAAGCAATTAAGTAAAACATAGTAAGTTAGAAGGCAAAAAGTACCATTAAATTTCTGAGAAAAAAATACGAAGAATTAATTTAATGTACTTTTGCAAAAGGAGATTACACTTTTCATAAAGTGCATAGCAAAAACTTTAATGGGAAGATGCTATTGGAGAAATAATGTGAAGGAAGTAACAATGCTGCCATAATGACAAAAAACGAGCATGCCAGGGAGAGGCAAGAGCAATAGGAAAGGCTTTGAAATGGGGGTGTTTTTATTTTCTTTTACTGGAAATTAAACCTCTAAATTATTGCCATCAATTTTACTATTTATTTCTATGCTATAAAAAGACACTATTAAGTGGAAATGTAAGAACATTTAACTCATATGCAGAATCACTGAAATTACACGGTTTACATTTTATAACTAATGCATACCAATGTATTTTGTTATTATCAGCAGAAACAGTATAAAAACAAACTAAACTGCTCTTATTTTGCTACCTGGTCCATGCACCTTCTTGAAACCCTCTCAGCTTGCAGAGGAGCAAAGATAGATTGAAAAGAAAATAAACGAAGAGTTGCCTTACCTTTCCCATTCTTTCTAAATCATCATTGTTGGCAAAGAGAGGTGGTTAACAGGAATAATTACATATGTATTAACATGAGGAAAATGGAGATGACAGATGTTCTTTGTTTCTTAGAACATCATTACCAACTTTCTTCTTTCAAAGTCAGTTTTTATTCTAATGTAGTGTTTTTAGATTATCTGCACACTGCTGATTCCTGAATCCTAGACACAACACACCTTCCTTGTTCTCTCTGAAACTTGCTGAAGATCTATGTACTGCACAACCACTGGGAGTCTATGTTCATGAGTCATTGAAAATACTCTATGAGAGTGAGAAGAAAAGAAGCAGTATGCTATTGTGTGAACATTTTGCTTGCTCCATTATCCATTGGAATTTGCCTACAAATCAAATATTGAAGGAAAAATTTGTTAAGATTTTAAGACGTCTATGGAGCATTATGGAAAACACAGACCACATGTGACTGCACAGGTCATATGCCCACAAAGCTGGCCCTGGAAGGATGAAATAAGAACAGAAAGTTGATGAGACCTACTTGACAAAGGGCCTTGTAGGCCATTGTAAGAATTCTGAATTTATCACAGAATTGAAAGCCATTGTAGAGTTTAGTGGGCAGAAGGGTCATATTGGCATTTTATGTCCATAGTTACTGACATAGTGCTTTTGATTTGCTTAAACTTTAGCATGTTAGCCCTTTGTCAAATATCCCAGTTGATTTGGGAGTCCACAGGTACAATTTCCCTATTCTGTGCTTATAAATTAAGAGTGCTCCACAATGCCATTGTGGTGCTTATAATTTTTCTCTGGGCATAACAATTCTTAAATTCCATCTCTGAAAACTCAAGCTATGCTGTGGTTTAACACAGTATTGACTATCCCTCAATACACTTCAGAGTTTAGAAAAATCACCTTTGTGTTGTCAAAACTTTATGTTCTGACTCCTTGGAGCCAAAATCTACCTCCAGGAGGCAGAGAAAGCGATGGATTGGAATAACCACTATTGTACTCTACTCAGAATTCCGCTTTTTCATTTCATAAATTCATTCTGTCTAAAGAAGTACTTGAGAAAAATTTGAACGTACATTATCATTTTATGAAGGAATGACCTCTTCTGGTAACATTAGCTTAATTAATTATTCACATTTTTTTTCTTAGTGAAACAAGTTGCTCAGTCTGGTCTTGAATTCTAGGTTTCTGATGTCCAGTGTAAAATAAAATGTTATTGATCTCAGGCTTAAAATGATTGTGTTTGATTGAATTCCAAAAGCCTGTTTCTTCCTATCTTTGCAAATAGCTTTATAAACAGAATGCTCGTAAATTGGAGTTTAGGAGATCCAATTAAGGAGATTACTGGGAGCTACCTAAAGTAGTGACTTATAGGCAACTTAATTTCTAAAATTGTTTCCTTAATTTTTATATAGTTGTTGTAATTGTCACACCATAGTACCAATGAGTTCCTGGTGGATAATTTTCCACATAACCAACATTCTAGAAGTGTCTATTAATGTCCATGGCCTGAGTATCAGACAAAAAAAGACAAATGAGTTTAAATTTTGTGTTTGAGGAACCATGTGGTTTATATGTAATTTCCTCAAGGATAATTACTAAGGAGGCTTTACTCCTGATGGGAGGCCGGGGTCAATTATCATCATTGGCCTAATTTCCCTGACCTTCTTTTTATAACATCCTTTTTAACAAACTTAACAAACTAAGTCAGTCTTCATTGCCACCTTTTCCTTGATATCTGATTGCTCTGGAAACAAGAGGCATTTTTTTCTAGTACCTTCCATGGCTGTTATCACCTATAGAATATAAAGCATCCTGCTAATTATGGTTTTCAGGTGCTTTGTGCACAGAGCCCCATTGTGCCTTCTAGCTTTATTTTCCATAATTATTTATTATAAATACACAGAAGGTCAGTTCTTTCCAAGTCTACTATGTTCACACTGTTTCCTTCATATGGAAATAGATTTCCTCATTGAGTCTGTGGATTGAAACTATAATTTCACAAATGTTCAACCCACATTAAAATTGTTGATAAAGTATTTCTCAAATTCCCCATTTTTCTATTATATAATGGACATCTTAAGGATGCTTACTATGTGTTAATTATAGTCCAAACACTTAATCCTCATGCCAACTCTTTACCACAAATAGTGTCACATTTCCCATTTAACAAATAAATTGAGGTATAGAGAGATTAAGTTACTTTCTAGGGGTCATGCAACTTTCTTGCTTCAATTCCAAGTTCTTAATACCTACTCAGAGTTCTTCCTCCAAGGAAACTTTCTTGAACATCTACTTTATCATTTTGCTACATGAGAATATTTACTTATCTTCAAATCATAGACAACAATAAAGTCCCTATCCTAATGTTATTCTAAACAATGAAAAGCCAGAAACTTTATTATATACTTAGTAGTAATTTTCAATGTTGTATAAATGTATTTAATACATTTTTACTGAATTTCAATAAATAAGCCAAAGGTACACTTCATATCTTATACATGTATTATTTCCTATAGTATACAGAAATCTCTGTAATATGATTTTTTTAGGCTTGTTTTAATTTTATATTGTTCATTTTATTTGTCTGTTTGTTTTTTAGGGAAAGAGTTATCCTACAATAACAAGTATTAAGCTAAGATACTTTCCATTTATTATTATGCAATAATAATACTATTATATATATGGAGACAGATGTTAGAGAAGTTCAGTAATTTTTTCATGGTATATGCACATGTGACTATGTTATATATTATAATATGTAATGTATAATATTAATATGAATTATAATAGATACATGTTTTTAAAAGAAAGACATATATTATTCATGTTATTAATAGAAATAGGTATAGTATTATATATAAATGAAAAGTACTGTAATCTATTGCAAAACATATAAAAGAGAAAAGATTTTTCTCATTCACAATCGATGGTAATTTAAAATGACAAATTTGTTATGATTCTTATTAATGAGAAATTAGCATACCACTTTACACCTGCATAGATTTTCATACTTTAGAAAACACTCTTACCTTCAGTGTCTTGTTTGATGCATGAGACCATATTAAGCTCAATTTTGAGACTTCTCTACTGGCAGCCAGACAGAGACTATGAGTACTTACAGTACTAACACTCTAAAAAATGAAGAATCTTGATTGCTCATGTCCAAATCGTTCCAAGTAATTCTCAATCCACAAAAATAATTTAACAGAAATTTCTAGGGAAATAATTCATTTCACCTTTATTCTGAAGAAAGCAACATTCATGCTGGCTGACTGACAGCAGGTGTTAATTCCGCAAGTACTAATTTAACATAGCAGGTGTCAAATACACTGGGTATTAACTGCATGGTTTCTACAAAGTGATGACAATCACTAAATGAGCTCTGATCAGGTGGCCACTGGCACTTCCAGGCCTTCTGCTCATTTTTATTACTCACCTGAGCATCGTCCGTTGGGGCAACATCCCACGGAACTTGCCACTCAGAAGTTTATATAGTCATGAACATCCACTCTGGGGATGTGGATATCTCCTCCATCTCCACCATCGTTCCTTTTGTCAGTCACACATGATATGACATATCAGAGTAATTACAATCATTTTAATTTTTTTAAATGATGAATAATACTGAAAGAAAATTGTCAGCAGCTGCTTCAAAATTAACTACTTTCCCGAAATATTGCCAGCCACCTGCTCCCACCCCATTCCTCTCCCCAACACTTGCAAATAATCTGGAAAAATAGGAAAAATATGCACACACATACACGCTCTTCAAATGTGTCACAATTTTTAACAATATAATTTCAGAAAGCAGAAAATTAAATGTATTCTTCTCTTTTAATTTATATTTTGTGTGTAGATAATTTTTTCTAACCTATTTTTTAAAATTTTTAATATATAACTTCCAGATGTTTTCCATAATGGCATTTTTCTACATGGGTCATGCTATCAATATTTTCCAGGATTTGATCTAATTTATTAGCTGTGTTTTCATGAGTATTTAACCTTTATGTTTCCATGTTCAAGCTTTGGTTCTTTCTTTCTCAATAACATGCTTGCCATTGATAGGCTCACACTCACGTTCTTTATTCAAACCACACCCACAAGTCTCTTACTTTTTTATTCTGTCCTTGCCCAGTAACTTAACTTTGATTTTCTTCTGTCCTTTTCTTTAAAGATAGCTAGACTCTGAGGAGACAGGGATTGCTGCTGTTTTTGAAAGAAATTGTTCAATGCTAGTGAGTTCTAGAGGAAGTTAGCAAATGTCTAAGATATTATATTTTCCACAGTACTTTCTTTGAATAGAAAGAAATTTGGTTGTTCAGGTTCATTTGACCTAGCCTAAATCTCCCCGTCCTTTGAATATTGAGCTGCAGCTGATGATGACAATATAGGAAACACATTAATTGAGATTTCATCAAAACTGACAGGCTCAATTTTTTTGAAATGATCTTCTGCTTGCAGATAAAATCTATGCAAAGCCTGTGAGCTGTCAGCTTTTTCCTATTCTTGTTTAGCTGGTTAACACTGTGTTCAGAGACTGAGTAAAGGCAGAATTTGTCAGCCTTTTGCGAAACAAAGGACTCAAATTCACAAACCTTCCCATGAGAATAAAGACACCTACAGGGATGTTTTATAACCAATTGATCTCAAAGAAATCAGGTGAGGTGCTGAGAAAGAGGCCACAAACAGGTAAGGGTAAAAATTGGTAGTGAGAATACTAACTTCCAGCGGTGTGAATCCCAGTGTTGCCTTTTATTTTGCTCTGATCAACCAATATGCAGTTGATGACCCGACATGTGACAGCCCATTTGTTATGCACTTTAGAGAGGTCTTACTTCATGAGAGGAAAGTAGACATGATGTCTTTGAAATGGAGATCTAAAAAATGTAATGAGGATGTATTCTTTAGATCATAAATGTATTTTATGTAAGATCCTCTTTCATCATGGAGAGCTTATTGTGTGGACAAAAAGACTGCTACGAAACCCTTACTTTAAAGGACTTCTAAACATAGCCACCCTGCCCCCATCCCTAACTGTGAAATGAGATGAATTAACTAGCTAAGTCTCCTTTAATAGTGGTTATCACATTTATGGAATCATGACACTCTAACAGGCTTTCTATAACATACAAAGGGATGCTGAGCCTTGATCACAGTGTTGGTAAATGAAAAATGTGGTCTATTAAAAGCCTCTAGCTACACTAGCTAACTTAGAATAGTTAGCAACTCTTTTTTGTTGTTGTTGTTGTTATTAAAAATAATCATAAAAACTGTTAGTTCCATGAAGCTTGGACCAACTTATTCCGAAATAAGAAATAACACCGTAAGGCTGAAGGTCAACTGTTAGGCTTTGACTAGTAATTATAATTTCATCATCTAGCTATTGTAGAACCAAGGGGAAAATTTCATTGCTCTCAGGAGGTTTGCTGAAAAATCAACTGACAAAGACAGGTTAATAAAAGAAAAAAAGCATACAAATTTATTAGTATGAATGGGGGTAAATCATAGAGTGACTACACCCAGCTCCCTAATCTCCCCTTTGAAATGCAGAAGCTTATTTATCACCTTCAGGTTACAGAAAGAATCAGCGCTCAGAGCATGGCATAAAAACAGGTAACGGTGGTAGATCAGGTTATAATGGGAAGGCAGGTTATGGGAGGGAAAGAAGAGGAGACTTGATAGCACATGTGGTCTTGGTATACCCATGAAACCTCAATTCCAAGGTAGCAGCCCCCAGAGAATAGGTGGTAGATGTTTCTTTCCGGCCTTTAAGGTATCTGACTCTCAGGTAATTTTTTCTGGATCCTGACAAGGTAGAGCTTCACAGAAAGTTGGGTTGAATCAATGCAGAGCCTCTACAGATGCAAATCTCCTCCAAAAAATTGCAGGGCTATTGCTATCTGCAGGCCCTCTGAACAGCCATTTCAAAATATGTCAAAGAAATATATAGATATTTTTGGGAGAAATATTTATATTTCCCTCACTGGTATTTGTGATAGAAAGAGAGAGGGTTTCGTGTAAATGATATGGTGCTAAGAAAACTGTAACTTATTAAATTATATTGAAATTAAATGAGATAGTGAACAAATAAAACTCTTGTGAAAAACATATACTTCCTCTAAATATACAAAAACAAAAATACAGATTGAATCTTAGATGTGGAAATCATCAAAACACCATACAAGGTCTAAAGACATCTTATATACATAGTATCCTACAACAGCTGCTTCATGAGAAGCCCCATCATTACTTCTACATCCTCTAATACATTCATTATGATCACAATTTCATATGTTCAAAAGCAAGCATTTATATTCTTTTGTCTTGCTGCTGATTTTGTTTCATACTGATAAATCAAATCTCACTCTTATGCTTATAAATCTTGAATAAAATTCTAGATTCCAGTCGAGATAATTATAACTCCTACATAGACATAGACATCTGACTCCAGAAACACATAAAGCCCTACACCCCTACACCACACTGCAATCTTGTCATTATGCATATGGAATCAGATTAAACATTTCTTCTCTTACTCTAACTTGGGAAATCAATAGCATAAAAAAGGACACCGATGACAATTAACCCCATAATTTATATAGTTCATTTATGTGGCTCTAGAAAGGTGAACAATTATATAATACAGGACCAATTGTTATTTTGTCCCTTCCAGAAAATCTTCACAACCTCCTTTAATCTTTTTTTTTAATTTTTTATCATTCTTAGCAAAAAAATTCCTTCTTGTATTCAATTTAGAAGCACTCCTAAAATTAAGTAGCAGATTATCAGGATGCATAATGTCAAGTATGATATGGGTAATTGTTAAAAACAATGATATATATCTTGCCTATCTCTAGGAAATATAGAATTTAGCTTTGTCGGGCAGATTAAAATAATTAAAGGGAAAAACATTTAAAAAGTTGATAGACACATGCTTTAAGAGATCATAGATATATACACTTTTAAGAGTTAATTGCAATATGGTGCTTCACTATTGGAGACCACTCTTGAACCTTACTAAAGTCATTAGCACTTTTCTTCTTGTGCCACTGTTGTTTACAATAAGTTTGGTACCCTCCTTTAAACTTTATAAACACAGGATCAGTGTTCAATCAGTACCCTCCTTTAAACTTTATAAACACAGGATCAGTGTTCAATCAGTCTTTGTATCCTTCACAGTATCTTCTATATCACAGGTTTTCAGTAAATTTTTATATCACTTTGAACACCATGGACAGGGAGGGAAGAAAGAGGTTAGACTTATGCTGTTCTCATTAACAAACTACAATAATAACAAGATCATGAAAGTTAATTTGTAAAACAAATGATTTTCTTGCCCTAAGTTTAGAAAAAACATGTCAAGCAAACCCTCAAGTAAAGAGGAACGAATAACTTAATGAACAATATATTTAACTATAATTTTCCAAGGGAAAACACAGTGTTCGGCTAAATACGTCTTACAAGTATCTATTATAAAAGTCAAAGCAAAATTGAAAACTTAACTCAGGTAGGCCATTGTGTTGAATTAACTCTTGACAGAAATAGGACTTTGAAACATAGGCCTTAAACTTCTTAAGTGTCAGTCACAAAAAAACTGAGATGTGTTTAATCAAAGTCAACATATAGTTCAATCCTCTAATGTGTTCACGTAACATGATCTTCTAGTTTGATACTTAATACAGAAGTTCAGGATATTTGATTCATTCATTTTTCTACACATTTCTTTTTTCAATGGACATTTGCCAATCATTTAATGTGAAAAATATGAGCTCATAAAGGAAATAAGTTGCAAATTCTAAGAGCTATGAGGCAATTTAGGAGTATACACTACTAACAGAGATAAGAGAAAAGAATTTCAAGGAGTGAATAACACAGACAAATGTAACAGCTAATGTGACTAAAATGAGTGCCCCACCCATAATGGTTAACTTTTTTTGTCAATTTAAGTCAGCCATAAAGTGTTCAGATTAAACATTATTTCTGAGAGTATCTGTGAGGATGTTTTCAGAAGATTAGCATTTGAACCAGTGGATTCGATAAAGTAGACTGCCTTCTCCAATGTAAGTGGACATCATCCTGTAGAACAAAGGATGCAAGACAACAAAAGGTAGAGGAAGGAGGAATTCACCCCATTTTGTCTGCCTCATTGTTTGAGCTAAGACATCATATCTCATTGAGAGAGGAGATAGTCAGAAACTGGTTAGGCAGATTGAAAGGGAGGGTCTCAAGGAGACTTAACACCTGCAGCAACACCCCCTGCACCACCTCCATTATATAATTGTTGACTGGAAATATGATTAAGAACATCCTTTCAACCCAGGATGTACTGCTAAAAGGGACTTTTTGCTACTTAAACACAGGAGTAGCAACTTAACTCAATATTCTGACTTGACCTATGTTATAATATTAACATAGCTTTAGCATTGAAGTGCCCCCCCCACCCCGCCCAGTGGGCTTTTCTCTGGTACTTATGAATAATATTCAAGATGGAGTAACTTTGGTCAAGGACCCGCATGCACAATAAGAATTGGGACTTAGGAAGTAACGGGTGGATGAGACATAAATGAGAGAAACACTCCCAGAAAAGATAAGATAAAAACCATAAAAAAACTCCTAGCACTGGATAACCCATTTTGGGCCCCCTCTCTTCTCTGGAGAGAGCTTTGTTGCTTAATAAACTCCTTCTTTTACTCATCCTTTTGTTGTATGCGTTACTCAGTCTTCTTGGTCGTGGGATAAGAAACCAGGTTGCTGGTATAAGCTGACAGTGAAGTTAAAAACTTTGGCAACATCGTCTTGTCCTGTCCCCCAAATAGGATTTACACCGTTGGTCCCCTAGTCCTCAAGTCTTCTGACTCAGAATGAATCACACTGCAAACTTTCCTGGGTCTCCAACTGCTGGACAGTAGGTTGTGGAACTTTTCAAGCTTCCTAATCACGTGAACCAATTATTCATGATAAAATGTATCTCTCTTGGTAAATAAATTCAAGAGGATTGTGTGTGTGTTTGAGTGTGTGTGTGTGTGTGTGTGTGTGTGTGTGTGTGTGTGTGTATGTTATTGGTTCTGTTTCTCTGGAGAATCCTATTATATCAACCATCTACCAACATATCAACATTCTTTTCTCCGAGGCAGTGAAAATTATCCTTTTGGATTTGCAGACTCTTTGGGGGTACTTGATAAAACCATGAGCTATTAACTAAAAAATAAAAAAGACATGGAAAATATTTTATACATATCTCTGTCTTACCCTTCTCTTGACTTACTGTGCTCCAGTCCTCGTGGCCTCTTTGCAATTTCTTGAACAGCCGGACCACTTAGTGCCTTGTATTGGCTATTCCATCTGCCAGGAATGATTCTCCCGGAGTTATCTATCTTGCACATCTTCTCCCTTCCTTTGAGATAATGCCAGTGGGTGAACTAGGAAGGGTCTCCTGAGGTTGTTGAGACCATCAACTTCATCCCAAAACTCAGGTTCTTGATACCTTTACCAGAAAGAGCTTGGGGGAGGGGTCAAAATAAAATCAAAACAAAAGCAAAAGTGAGAAGGAAAGCAAAGTTTTATTGTACAACGAAAATACACACTCAAGAGAGTGCAGACACACTTGAGAGTGAGTTGTACCCAATAGGTTTGAGATTTTCCTTTCATTGCTATCTCTAACAAAAGGGCAGAATGTTGATATTAGGGAACAGGACATTCATATATTTTCCAGGAAACAGGTAGTGTTTTCACAGAATTGAGTATCTTCCCCTTTTCTGCCTATATCTGGTCATACCTGAACAGTCATTGCCTGGTATGTGTGTCATTTAGATATTACAATGAAGGGATCATGAGCTTGGAGGTTGCTTGCTGTTCAAATCCATTGCCATGTTGGATTAAACTAGATTGAACTAGGGGCACACAATAAACCTGGTAGCCAGGTTTCCAGAGCCTCTGATTTACAGTTCCTTTTCTCCTGAGTCATGTGATTTCTTAACTACTGCCTGGTAAGTTTTTCATTCTTCTGCGACCACCCAGCAAGATTCCTGTCTCAAAATCACTGATCAAATGTTGCCTACTTATATGAACGACCTCAAACAGATTGAAATTTAAAATTTCAGCCTCTACCACCTTCTACTCTTAATTTTTTAATTATTTTTTTTTTATTATTTTTTGAGTGGGAGTCTCACTCCGTCGCCCAGACTGGAGTGCAGTGGCCGCTCCCGGCCACCGCAGCCTCCACCTGCTGGGCTCCGGCGATCCTTCCGCCTCAGCCTTCCAAGTAGCTGGAACTACAGGCGTGTGCTATCACACCCGGCTAGTTTTTTGATTTATTGTAGAGATGAGGTCTCACCAAGTTGCCCAGGCGGGTCTCGAACCCACGGGCTCAGGCAATTCACTCATCTCAGCCTCCCAAGGCGCGGGATTACAGGCTGAGCCATCGAGACCGGCTACCTTCTACTCTTTAAATCACCTCTTATTTTTCTCTATATTTTATAGCACTCTGTAAATTCTATATCTGTAAATTCTATATCTTTTAGTTGTTTGTTATTTTTACTCTTTATTTTGTTTTCTCCCACTTGGAAATCAGATCCACAAACAGTAATTTTTAATAGTTTTATTAATTTCTGTATCTTAAGTACCAAGTTTCCTGGCACATAGTAAATAAACCTAATAATTGTTGAATGAATGAATTCAGTTTCAAGCATGCAGTAGAGAATTGTGCTAAAGAACATGCTTTTTGAAATCAAAGGGATCTGAAAGTGTTGGTTCAGCCCCTTAGCCAGCCTGTGGGCAAGTTGCTTTATGTCTTGGAACTTTTGTTCCTGATAAGTTACTGAAGGATAATAAGAAAGTTAACAGTTATCTGGAATTCAAAAGCAGAATACTGTCTCTTCCCACTTGCCCTCCTTATTCTCAGACAATTCCTAGATTTTTATTCAGTATAATATAATAAACATAAATACACAGAGCTATTAGAGCTTGAGGAAAAAAAAAAAAAAACAATTGCTTTGATAAAGAGACTATGTCAATCCAAGTCTTTAAGTTTGGAGGGGGGGCGTTGAAAGAAAATAGAGAGAAAGGTAATTAAAAATTAGGATGAAAATGGGTGAATAAAAGTTTCAGAGAAGTTTAAACTGTAAAAATTGAGATGCTGAGAAATGTTGCTAGAGGCTTTGAATTGCATTCTTTTTCATGTTTTGAGGAACAGAATATAAGGACTGGAATGACTTTTTCCTTGTAGCTATTTGAATTGAGTGGTTGAATGCTATCCAGTGTAATAATGGATAAATATTGATTCCAGAATTCATGAGAATTACACATATACAATCAATAGACTAGTGCATTGCATAGTTCATTTTCAAAAAATCCTGGTTATTAACAGAGTATTAAAATACTCATCCTATGCCATGGCAACTAGGGCATTGATTTATTCATTTAGCACTTATTTATTAAATGTCTACAAGTTTTTATACAATACGCTTCTTATTAAGAATATAATAGAGAAAAAGACAGTTGTTTCTGGATTCATGGAACTTGTTTTCAGTGATAATTACTTAATTCAAGGGTAATTAATAAATTTGATTCGAGAATAATTAATTTCAGGACAGATTCATAAATAAACCTCTGACTAATTTTATTTGTCAGTATATTGTGAGTATGTGCAATTTTTTTCCCCCTGGGGGTTGGACCTAAAGTTCTGAATGTGTTCTCAGTAATTTTTACCTTAAAACCTAAAATCACTTTTCTATGTGAGAGAAGTTTTAGAGAAATATTTGGAGTCAGAAACCAATTAGAATGAACTGAGGAGTGAAATAAATGGGAGGTAAGGAAAAGAGAACCCCAAGAAGAAAAGGAAAAATAATAAGCAATAGTTGAGTCAGAAAAGCATGTTTTGTTTGTTAGTTAGATATCTTATTTTAAATAGAAAAAGACTGAGCAACTGAGAAGTTGTAAAGCAAACTAATATTCCAGTGTGTTTATGTGTGTGTATACATATGTGTGTGTGCACACACGCGCTTGTGTGTATCACATTTTAATAAACACGAGAATGCAGATACTTCTACAATATACTGAATGCATTTTCTGTAGTTACATGCACAGAATTGGAATTACTTGGCCATATATTAATTCCGAATTCAGTATATTAATTCTGTTTTTTGTTTTTGAGAAAATTCCATATTGTTTTTTCAAAATGAACTAATTTACATTCCCACTAGCAGTGTACAAGTGTTACCTTTTTCCATATCTTTGCCAGCACTTGATATTATTTATCTTTTTGAAAATAGCCAATCTAACAGATGTGAGATGATATCTCACCGTGGATTTAATTTTACTCTAGTTGATAATAACGTATTAAACATTTCAAATAGTTAAAATAATTGATTTTAAATAATCTTAACACAAATAAATGATACATATTTGAGGTGATAGAGATATTACTTAGCTTGATATGTTTATTACATAATGTACAGATGTATGTAAACATCACATTGTTTTTAATAAATATGTATAATTGTTATTTGTCAATTAAAAATAAAATAAAACTAAAGAAAAGGTAAATAAATATTCAAACCAACAAAAAAAGCTGAAGGACAAGACTTGCCGCAGAGTGACAGAATAAAAAGAAATAAAAATAAAAAATTCTAATGATTAAAAAGCTTCAGAGAAGATAGGAGAAGGTATAATTTGAATTTAAGTGGTCTGTAACTGAAGAAAAATACAGGATTGACTTTTTAAATGAACATTTGGAATATTTTTTTGAATTATTTGCTCAAGGCTTTGAAGATGAATTCAACTCTGTGACTTCAGATACTTTCATCACGAAATGTTAAATATTCACTTTGTGGCACTCAATGTGAAAAAAATATATAAGACATAAGAATAAGGTCAACCAAACAAGTAAACACAAACGGTTAAATCTTTACCAAGTAGAAATTGGTCTTTAAATTAATCTCCTTAATAGTCTTGGACCTTTTGTATGGCTACCCTTAATTGACGCTTATATTCTCATGAGCTCAGTGAGATACCCGGGTAGCCAAATTAATTGATTTACACAAGAAATATGTGAATATATTCTTGAAGAAAAAAATGTATTAGATAAAAATACTCTTAATTAGGATTCCCAGTCCCAATCTCTTTCTTACTCCTGAGAAGAAAAACTTATTTTGTGAACTGGGCTTGTATTTTTTTCTTGCTTTTTTGCTATACATGCAAACATAACAAAGGACCCAAAATATAAATATTGTTTTTTAATGATGTGTGTGATTATTTTTAATGTAATTAAAATAATTGTGTATTATTGTGCATTCATCTATTTAATGTAATATTTTAAAGATTTTTTTCCTATAAATTCACTTTCTTATTTAAGTAACTTGGTCTTGGAGTAGATATATGACTATGGATTATTTAGTCATCCACATTTGTGACTTTATTGGTTGGCTTGATTTCTATTTGTTTGGTTGAACTCTTGGGGCCTGTTGGAGGTTTCTCTCTTTACCTTTGCATAAAACACAGGAGATATTTTGCACCCTCATGATTGAAATATTTAGACCACCTAAAACCTGCCAATCTGGAACTCAGTGGCTCCAATTCTGTGCAAAGGCCCTGATGAGGAGTCACAAGATCAGATATTCATAAGAATGTGTCAAAGTGGTAGAGGAAAAGAGGGCACGTGCCGTATGGTGACTTCAGCTGACTGACTGATTTGTGGGAATGAGTTTGTGACCATTCCTAATGTAACTGAAAACATGTTAACAGAGACTAATTTTTCCCATTGAAGCTTGTAGGGGCTTGGTCCACCACAGGATTAGTATAAAAAGAATGTGTAAAAATTAGAATTAAAAGTGACCTATAGCTGGTAAATCCTGGGACATATGTGATATACTTTATTCTAAAAAAACAGATTAAATATTGAGAAAATGTTTTATGAACAAAAGTATGGAACCCAGAAAGATCATAATTCCAAATCACTAAAGTTCTTAAACTCTTTTTTTCATATGACAAATGGAAGGTTCGATCAAGATTATAGTAAACTCTTAATTCTGTACTTTCTAAATGAATTCTATGCAATTCATATGTTTTTAATTAATAATAAAGCCTCAAATTTAAATTTTGTATTTAAAATCTGTATAATCTTTTGTGGAGACAGTTTAGAAAATCAGATGAGAAAATTCAAAGATTCATTGGGTTGTCTGGCATTGACTCAATTGGGATCCAGGGTCTACTTTTCCTTCAGAGAATGGGAATCTCCCTAAATTTAACTTGCCTAAAGGAGCTGAAGACCCCTACTGTCCACAAAAGTCATACTAGGCACAGTTTGATTCACATCCTAGTAGTGGGATTTTCTCTGTATGTACTGCACTCACTTTGTTATGGAGTGAGAACAGGCTTGTCCTCAGAGCCCAAAATATTCTCTGAGGACAGCCTGTTCTCACTCCATAACAAAGTGAGTGCAGTACATACAGAGAAAATCCCACTACTAGGATACAGTCCCATAGAGTATGTCTGTTTCTACAGCAGACAATAAATGCCCCTCCACAATTTGTTACCAATTAACTCTTCTGCCTGGCAGTTCAAAGCTATACAAAGTAATCTGGGCTCATATTTAAGACAATATAGTAAAGTTGCTCTCAGAAATGATTTTTTTTTTTTTTAAATTTTATTTTAGTGTTGTGTGGTATAAGTGAGGCTTTACTATATAAGTAAGTTGCATGCAGGTGAAGTTTGGGCTTCTAGCTGAAACTCTCTCACCCTGATAGTAGATTGCAACATGAACCCCCTTCCTACTCTCTCCTTCTCTCCCTACCCTAGCAATGTCCAACTCTGCCAATCCCACCCTTGTGCTCCTGTGACCAGTTATCAGTGCCCAGTTGTGAGTAAGATCATGCAGTATTCAGTTCTTTGTTGCAGAAAAGATTGCTGAAGTTAATTTTTCATTTACTTTCTATGTTCAGGAAATACTAATCATCCTTTACTTTCTTACTGATTTCCAAATTAAAATTAACATAGAAACATTAATATATAGCATGCCCTGTTTATAAGAAGCTTTTCTTTCATATTCAGTATTCATTAGTCCATTCATAAGTTTCTCCATTCAGTGAGCCATCAGTAGAAACTTGTGACTTTTTTTTTGTCAGGGTCTCACTCTGTCTTCAAGACAAGTGAAGTAGCATGATCACGGCTCAACCCTCAACTTCGTGGGCTTGCATGATCCTTCAGTCTCAGTGTTCTGAGTAGCCAGGACTATAGGCACACTCCATCATGCCCAGCTAATTTTATTTATTTATTTATTTTTTGAGACTAGGTCTCTATATGTTGTCTAGACTGGTCTCGAAATTCTGGGCTTAAAGGATCCTCCTACCTTGGTCTCTCAAAATGCTAGAAATACAGGTGTGAGTTACCTCACCTGGCTATGAAGTACTCTTGTGAAAGTACAAGGGTAGGTGGGATTCCCAAATTTGAATTATTTTTTAGAGGTGGGCCTCTTGTAGTAAAGGCTTCCTCTGCTAGGTAAGTGTTCTAGGACCCATCAGTAACAGTGTACCAACTAACATTGTTGTGAGAACCTGTGTTCAGCTTCATTGAATTATTTTTGGAGATTCTTTCAACATGTTTGCCCATTTTATAAGTATTTACAGGAACAACCCGTCCACACTGTGCTGAGTGTTTAGCAACTTTTGACGAAAAATGACATGACCTTCTGGTCCTATACTCTCTATTCACAGGATCTACCCTGAGCAACTTTTTGTTCTGTCTCCTTGGATGAAAACATTCTAAAAGGGAAAGATTTTGCCAATGTGGAAGAGGTAAAACCAAAAAACAGTAAAACCACTAAAAGACATTAAAGATTGATAAATTCAAAAACAGTAGGGTAGTAGAAAAAAGCATCTCAGTTAGGTGTAATGAATCAAGCAAAGAGTACCTTGAAGGTGACTGAAGTTTACATACACAATGTTTTATAAATGAATTCTGTTTCTTGGGAAGTCCTCCTTCATATACTAAAGCTCATCAAATAAGCCAAGAAAACTAGGAAATTGCCTCATATTTTAGCAGTGTGTATATGTGGGGGTGTGCGTGTGGTAAGTGATATGGTGGTCTATTTTGGAAACAGAGAGAGGTGATGTACATGGAAAGCTATAAGGAAAAGTTTAGACTATTCATATAGCTAAAACTTTACCATATCCTGCAGCTCTTTGTTGATTGCTGCATTATGTGAAAGCATTGTGTTCTTGAAAATGAACAGCCTTTGAGCCAGTTTATGAATTGCACACATTCAAGCCAACACCAATTACAGAGAAAACAGACTACCCTGTCTTTCTCTCCTGTGCTGCTTTTACTTAAAGACTCATCCAGGTGGAACGATGCCAGCCCTTCTGCCCTGGGGCTTGTTTCTCGCACTCACAGATGTCTGGCTCAGATTACAAGCGTATACAATGGCACTGATGCCAGGCTCAGTCTGGGGATTTCGTTGACATCATTGTGTAGCACAAAAGTTTGAATGATCAACTGAAACACGTCAAGGATGGTCTTCGCAAATTTTAAAATAGATTTCCTTACTATTAACTTTCCGAAAAGGAACTTTCGTTAAAATGTCTATTCATCACTGTAGCATATTTTAGTAGGAGAAAGATGCCAAGAGGTAGCAAAAAAATGATTGGTAATGACAATAGGCAGAACACTTTATTAATCTGACATTGATGGGGAATGATCTGTACACATATGTTAATTTAACAGATAACTGAAGCTTAACTTTTCAAGCACTAAAACTCACCATTTTAATAGAAATATTTCTAAAACATATTACACACATCTATGCCTTCTAAAACAGAATGAGTTTAATGTAATTTTACCTTTCCATTAAAGCTCCAAGTATCTAACTATATGAATGGCAATCTATTCTGTGAAATGATAACAGCAGATAGAATCTGTGACCTAAAGAAAGGGCCGTACTCAAATACTTTTCAGTTTCTGTATTCTCATCCAGTCAGCTGTAACTTTTACTATTTTATGTGTCTAACCAGTGATCTTCAAGCCCTATTCTAATTTACTTTTTCGTTTTTGCTGAATCCTGATAGATAACAGATCTTATTAGAAAAGATTAAGTAAGAGTTAAGCTATCTTAACAAAAGTCTAATAGTTTTCTGAAAAGGCACTGTGGATTAGGAGTTCACTTAGGTACTTACACCATACATGTTTATTATGTTCTTCACAACTTCCAAATAGTTAAACGATATATAGCCTTAAGAAAGGAGAATCTGGACTAAAGAAATTAAATTTAACATTTCAATTATTGAAGTTCAATTATGAGTCATGAACCTTAGATGAAATTACAAAAACCTTTAAATGAAATAAAGCAAGTAATGTTTTTCTCATTTAATAAATGAAGAAAACTCAACTTTCAATAACTTGCTCAGTGTTATAACTACCAAAATCAACATTTGAAACTTGTCTCTCTAAATTTTAAACCAATGAACTTTCTATTATGCAATGCTTTTCCCCCAAGAACTATTTCCTTTCCTATTTTTCCCCACCTTCCTTCTAATACACACCAAGAAGGAGAAACACGGAGCTGAAGAGGTGAGGTCATTTGCATAAAGCTGCAACGCTTGTGAAAATGTATCTGTATTTCTTTCTCTGACACTACTGTGCTGACTTGCCATTGCTTGTAAAGCTAGCTTTTCTCCAATATTTTTGTCTGGGGTTGTCTATAACTAAATTTTAAAGATTTAATACAACCAAGAAAGTGAAACCAGGAAAGTGAGATGGCAATGACTTCTGTGAGGCAATCTTCTCACCCAGTTAGTTGATTATTTATTAACTTTAGGAAGGCCAAAAAAGAACAAACATACAATGGCAATGCAGTGGACAGAAGGAAAGCAGCAGGTGCAATAAATACCAGGAACAAAATGTATGCAATCAAGCCTGTAAAGGGTCTGGATTGAGCCATATGGATGCTTAGGAGTTAACTGTAAGCATGGTTTTCAATAGAGCTTCCTGTGGTGAGCTGCTCAGTCCAGAAAATGCACTGCAAGACAGGTTAGATGGAGAAGGACCCAATTTCAGGAACAACTACCTAGATATTTTTAAAAATGATACCTATCTGCTGATTTGAAGAACTACAGAAAAAAAATTGGAAACCGAGAGTGAAATTTCTGGATATAAAACATGCTTTCAAGCACATTTCATTTCCATTTTTTGTTAGGCATAGTTTGCTTATCCCTTTTTAGAGTACACATTGTTTATTCTTTTTAAAACTTTAACTGATAATATTGTTCAAATACCTGGTTTGATGATATTTTTATCACCAAAAAAAACCATTCACATTTGAATTTTTCATAGATCAGTTCCAAACATGCTCCTGAATAATTTATGCTCCAAAAAAGCAGAGCAAATTACCTAGCACATAAACTACTAAGCTTTTCCCAGTGGCCTGGTCTTCGAGATTAGAGCAAAAAAATATGCAATAGTAAGTGCAATATTTGGTGCATGAAGTGTCTTCTAAAATTTCCCTTATCTCGCCTTATGTTTAGCAGAATGAATGAAAGAAATAATTCTTCTTGATCTGGTGTTCAAATTATATCAATAGGATCGTAATAGAAAAGTCACCAAATGAGAGAACAGTGAAGCAACCAGAGGTTTGTAAAGATTTTTCTTAAGTGATCTTCAGAGACTTTTCATCTCACAACAGGTTGAGTCATTCATCTCACCACCACCCACCCTAACCACAGGCTGAACTAGGTGTAATGGCCATGGTTATTAGTAGGCACTGCAATCACCCCAAACAACATCAAGATGTGATAATTATCTATTGTTCTGTTCACATTTACTTGAAAAGACAAAGTTCTCTAGAGCAGAGCCAATGAACATTGCTTACAAGAACAATAAAAATAAGATATTAATCACATATATTCTAACGCCTCTAGTGAAAGAATAAAATGAATAATAAAATGATTAATAAGAGACAACAAACTTTCGAATCACTATCAACATTTGTATGCAACATGCTTGAATAATTTAATGAATTAATATATCCTCCATGAAAGCCTGGAAGCCAGAATTATCTTCGCAGGGTCACACCTTATTTTCAAGAGTTTTCAAGCTCTGTGCTAATTCCTTCAATTGGTATGCCGACTGGAGTTGTTGATTTAATGTTCATTGCAGAACTGAAGTCTAAACATTAAAACATATCACAACCTAGTGGGCTTTTAGTGAAACACTAGACAGACAATGTCAGTTTTGATTGAGCTCTTCTTCTATCAGAGGCAATTTAGTACATGCCAACTTACTTAAACAACAACAACAAAATTCTTGTCACCCTGGCTGTAATGAAATCTTGGAAGAAAAGCTCTACAAAGAAAACAGGAGATAATACAAAACAAGTTTATCAGAGAAACGTCAAAGAGGCAACTATGATTGTGAAGGGACATTCTTCTTCTTCTACATAATCTTTGTGCTAGGCAGAACTTACTGCCAAAAAAGATAACTTAATAATAATGAATCAGGTCACTTCCTTGCAAGAGATATGCCAGTATTAAAATAATGTCTGGCAGCCAAGTACTGAAAACATGGCAGCACATTAAAGCTTGCCATAAAATCAGTAAATGGCCTTAGAGAGACATTTAAGAAGACAAGCAACAGCATCTAAATTGCCATATGTTAAAACAAGCATTTGAGTAGGCATAGAAAGGGAGTCTAATTGTCTCTGGTGAAAGTAACTGGATGTGAATGGGGCCAAGGGATGAGACAAAATATACAGGAAGGCAGGGATTCGACAATCCAGGGTTTTTGCTTCTTCAGCAGTTCCACTTTTAAAACTTTTTATTACCACCCTCTATTCTGATGTTAAGTTCTGTAACTCTGGTTGTTCAGAAAAGTATGGGAGGCTAGGTCAGAGTTCTGGTCCAATCCCTTTCCACTACATCCTGCTCCTGCACAGTTTAAAGATCGTGATTAAATAGTGATTGCTAGGAAAGGAAAATGAGAAAAACAAAAGGAAACATACCACACATGTACACATTTCTCCATAGATTTCACAATGTGACTTTTTCTGAGCCCTTTCTCATGTTCCAACTGCTTTAGAAGTTGAAGAGTAGTCTTGACCAGTATCTGATAATCTCTGGTAATTTTGGAGGCATTTTGGGGGTGAAATATCAAGAACTTTAAGGATAACTCTACTCCTCATGTTCTCTCCACATTAACAGAAAGCTCCACCCTCCCTCCTCTAAAAATCAGTATCCCTTAAAGTTCTCTGAAAAAGAAGCTCTTCTTTCTCTCACGCAACACTACCTCTCCTGTTCTCTACTAGCAAGCAAACAAAAAGTTCCTCCTCCATTGAATGTCATATGATTTGACAGTACCATTTGAACCCTAACTCATGGCTGTGACTGTAGCTTTTTGGAGATTCATTCATATTTACTAAGGATGTTACACCTGGTTCTCAATTTTTCTTCAGAACCCAACTTTTGATACCATTTTCGACAATGCCAACGTTGTTGTGGGAGCCTGATTTCACAATAATGGACCAACTCCAATCTACTTCAGTCGTCCTGTTTCAGAAATTCAACCTAGACCTTTCACTGTCCAGAACTGTTTTTACTTCTGAATCTCTGACCACAACTTTTCAATTCCCCCACCACTTTTACTCTTTCTACCTTTGTTCTCCATTTCTTCAGTGTCTCTGATCCAGGGCTTCTCACTATTTTACACCTTATTCTAATCTGAGTCTTCCATGCAGCAAAAACCTGGTTAATCACTGAAACTCCTCCTTTTAAATTTCACATTATCCCATTACCCTCACCCTACAAATCTTCTTTTTTCTTTTGTCTCTTTTTTCTACAACTGGGCTTCTCTAATCCTGTATTAGAATACTTACACTTTCATGCCTCATAGGCACCCCAAAATTAAGAACACCAGGAAATAATTATTTTAATTCAAGTCCCTTAAATTCAAGCACATGTATTTCTTACTGTACTTGAGAAGGCCCAGAATAAAGGGTATTATTCCTGTGCCTCTGATCCCACACTATAATGTTTCCAGCAATATTGCATTCCTTTTCAAATAAAAAAAATCAGCTTATCTGCCCTGCCAGAATCTCAGCTTGAAGTCATAACCTTGTTCACGTTTTTCTGCCATAATTATCAAATGTAAAAATACAGTTTACTTCTTTCTTTTTCTACCCAAACTCAAGAGTATTTTCCATCTAACCTAATACTTTCTTGCCCAGTATTCTTGGAAGTGTGCTTCCTAAAAAACCCAACGAGCTACTTTATTCTATTAGTTTACCACACTTTATTTCTTATGATTCTTGCCCTCAAGCTCTCGCTTTTAACTTTTCAGAGCATTTCTTCTTCTCCCTCTTCAATAGTTGACACCACAACTTGAACCTTGCCCTCCCTCAAGCACAGTGACTTTTTCCTCCCCACCTCTCTCAATACACTATATACCTTGAAGTAATATAATATTCATTTTTGTCTTCCCTTGAATATTACCCTAGTTCCCTTAGCACTGACCAAAAATAGGTGCCTGATGAACATTTCACTAACTTCCAATTAATTTAACTCCGTTTTTTATATATAGTATATTCTCAGACATTTTACTCAAACACTCAAAAAATTGCATGACCTTATCTATGCAATAGAATTCAACCAAGACAAGGTGTTAAAATTAGGAGGCCAAGACTTTAAAGCAGCTATTACAAAAACATTCAAAAACTTACCAAGAAATATGTTTATAACAAATGAACAGGCAATTTTAGCAGAAAAATTAAAATTATGAAAATCAAACAATATAAAATTATGGAACAATAACATATAAAATATGAATTTGCAAGCCAGACTTAAAAACAAATTGAAAATTGCAGAAGGAAGGATCAATTAGCTTAAAGACAGATTTTTTAAAAAATGATAAACACTAAAAAAAATTAATCACAAAGATTAAAAATAAAAATAATCTGAGGGATTATAAATTGTCTAAACTATCTACAATTAGTTATTTAAAAAATAATAAAATATGCAGTATATCTACTGATCTATCTGCAGATATTTAGAGAAAGAGAAATAAAAATTACACAAAAATTTCAAATTTGGAAAAAAACTGTGAACTTACATATCCAAAGAGATTAGCAATTTTAATCAATAAATACAGCAAATCATACTTATGCACAGCATAATCAAACTGCTAAATGCAAAGGATAAACAAAATAATATAAAATAGTAAAAAAAAACCCAAATATATAATGTATACTTTACATAAAGGAAGACAATGAATAAAAATTAACCACACTTTTTATATCAGAAACAATGAAAAAATGAATATCTAGTTAGCCAAGGACAATGGTAATTCCCTAATCCATGTCTCTTTTACCCCCAGTCCCAGATCCCCAACTATCTTTACAATCAAATACAGAACAACAAATCTGCCCCAAGTTCCCATCCTCAATATAAATGAGAAAAAAAGAAAAAAAGAAAAAAAATTTTCAGCCGGGCTCCGTGGCTCAGCCTATAATCCCGTGCCTTTGGGAGGCTGAGGTGAGTGGATTGCCTGAGCCGCGGGTTTGAGACCCGCCCAGGCAACTTGGCAAGAGTTCATCTCTACAATAAATCACAAAATCAGCCAGGCCTGGTAGCGCTCGCCTGTAGTTCCAGTTACTTGGAAGGCTGAGGCGGAAGGATGGCTGGAGCCCAGCAGGTCGAGGCTGCGGTGGCCAGCAGCGGCCACTGCCCTCCAGTCTGGGGGACGGAGTGAGACTCCGACTCCAAAAAAAAAAAAAAATCAAACTTCAAATTACAAGTAATTTAAAAATACAGGAACTATATCTCAACAGGAAGTCTCTCGTGCTTCTACTGCAAAATTTGTGGCAAGCCAGAGCCCTCTGAGAAAACCTGTAAGAACAGAAGAGACAGCAACTGACCTAGATTTCTGTATAATCACCACTAGAATGCAAGACTCTGCAATAAGTATATAAAAGTATTCACAAGGTGTTCTGGTAGAACATGGGACTAACCAGAAAGAATAAACTTAAATGTTTACACAGGGTATGGAATGAGGAAGCAGAATTAAAAAACCATAGCTTCTAGGGGTGGGGGGAAACAGGTGGGGAAAAAATGAGGAACTGTTTAATCATTATGTGGTTAGGCAAAAGGGGCGCATTTAGAGGTCTCAAGATTTTAAAATAACAAAAATCTGGAGCACACATAACTCCTCCCTGATCAAGAAAAAAAATTTTACCAAATAAACTGAGCTTTACTATAGTGATGAAAAAAATGTCATTGAGATAGAATTTTGTAGAACAAAAAATAAAAACTGTGAACGTTTCTATAACAAATTATTAAAAATAGAACATGGGGGTGAATACTTCACAGCTGCTAAAACAAAATTGTCATTGAAAAACTATGAAGCAGAATAAACTGTATGTAATTTCAAACTAAATTAATATACACAAACAAGCATATGAAAAAAAAATAAGCCACACTGATTTTATTTTATTTTATTTATTTTTTATTTATTTATTTATTTTGAGTTGGAGTCTCACTTTGTCGCCTAGACTGGAGTGCAGTGGCCGCTCCTGGCCACCACAGCCTCGACCTGCTGGGCTCCGGTGATCTTTCCGCCTCAGCCTTCCAGGTAGCTGGAACTACAGACGCACACTACCACACCTGGCTGATTTCTGATTTATTGTAGAGATGCGGTCTCGCCAAGTTGCCCAGATGGGTCTCAAACCCGCAGGCTCAAGCAATCCACTCACCTCAGCCTCCCAAAGGCGTGGGATTACAGGCTGAGCCACAGAGCCCGGCTAAGCCACACTGATCTTAAAATTTAAAATTGGAAATAAACAAAAAATGATAAAAAGAGAAAAGATCGATTGATCTCAGTGGAGAAATGGGGTGCAGATGCAAAATCATTTCACAAATTAAAAACAACCTAAGGGATTCTCAAAGGAAAATGAAAATAATTTGCATTTTAAGAATGATGGGAAAGCTTCAAAGGAAAAAAATCAGATTATGATGTACAAAATATCAGAGAAAATTAATAAAATGAAAGATAGCAAAGAAAAACATTATGACAAACATGTCATTGGAGCCAATGACAAAGAATAACATAAATTCAGTCATAATATTTAGAAGCATTACCTAAGAACATTTTTCAGAAGTTAAAAATAAAGACTTGAATCTAAATGTAGAGAGGTACCATGCATACCTAGGTAATTTAATTTCAAACAATCATCTCTAAGGCACATTCTGTTAAAATTACTGTACTTCAAAGATTGTTTTAAAAAATCCACAAGAGCTTCAGGGAAAAGGCAAGATATAAGAATGAGACAGGCTTCATATGCTCTGGATACAACATAAAAAATAATGCAGCAATGGGTTGGCAAATTCAAAATTAATAAAAATGTTACCCAGACATTTTATATAAAGCTAAATTCTCCATCTAGTATGAAGCCAATGATAGTAACAGTAATAATAAAGTCTTGACCATAAAAAGTCTCAGAGCATATTGTATCCACATTCCCTTCTTGCAAATTTACTTCAGAAAAATTTGATCCAATCAGGAGATAATTTAAAATATGCCAGCAAAATTACTTCTATAGAACATTTTTAAAGACATAGATAATAATGATTAAATAGATAATAGCTACCTGGCTGGCTAGATAGATAGAATTACAGATTTCAACTAAAGCAAAGATAATCACAAGAATATAAAGCAAATATACAAATTTTTGCTATGGCAAAAATAATGCAGTTAAAAGAAGGAGTATTTAGAAAATGCAAAGAATAAACTATTAAAAGTTTATCAGTTACAATATTGATAACAGGCATAGTTAAAAGATACCATTAAAAATGGACAGAAAACATAAAGATTAAATAAAAAATACCTACCGTATTTAAAGAAAATAATTTTGATAAGCAAAAATATAAAAATTAAAAGAACACAAAGACATCACAAAAAAAGAAAAATAGCCACTATAACTTAATACACATAATAATTATAAAATGTTATGGAATTGAGACCAAATATAGTAGGTATATAAAATCTGTAAATAGAATTAACTCACCTACATACAGCAAACTACTTTCCGACTTGGCATTCTTATGTACATCAACATATTCCATACCAGAAAGCAAGTTAAACAAATTAAATGGGAATACTAAGTATAAAAAGATGTGCAAAGTTACACCAGGCAGATAACAAAAAGAAAATTAGAATTCAAGTAAT
Source organism: Carlito syrichta (assembly GCF_000164805.1). Taxonomy (NCBI): domain Eukaryota; kingdom Metazoa; phylum Chordata; class Mammalia; order Primates; family Tarsiidae; genus Carlito; species Carlito syrichta. The sequence goes on along the minus strand of NW_007258196.1, from coordinate 177,882 downwards.
AAGCCAGGTTCGTTGGCTCAGCCTGTAATCCTAGAGCTTTGGGAGGCTGAGGTGAGTGGATTGCCTGAACCCGTGGGTTCGAGACCCGCCTGGGCAACTTGGTGAGACCTCATCTCTACAATAAATCAAAAAAATTAGCCGGGCGTGGTAGCACACGCCTGTAGTTCCAACTACTTGGAAAGCTGAGGCGGAAGGATTGCAAGAGCCCAGCAGGTCAAGGCTGCGGTTGCCGGGAGCAGCCACTGCACTCCAGTCTTGGTGACAGAGTGAGACTCCAACACAAAAAAAGAAAGAAAAAAAGAATTAAAGCAATAAGCATTAAATGTGACAAAATGGGTACTTTTTAATACTAAAAGCAATTATTTATAATAAACATTTATCAATTATGACTTTCTATGTAAAAAATATCACAGAAACTATCTTTATCAAGCAATAACTGGAAAAGATTCAAAGAGATATAGACAGGTTCCTACCACACTAATAAGAGAAGACAATACATACCATTCTCACTACAAGAGGGTAAATCATAAGTAAGAATATAAGAGGTCTAAAGAATGTAAATAGACAGATCATATAGATACATGAAACTTTTCATCCTACAAATAGAAAATAATTCCTCTTTTGAATACATGAAAAACATTCACAATTAATCTCATACATAACAGAAAAATTACCAAATTCTGTAATGTAGAATTTTCACAAAAAAATAATCAGATCACTGTGTGATAGCAATTGGAATTATTAATATAATTTTTAAAAAGGTCTTCCTGCTTAGGATGGATGGATAGATAGATAGATAGATAGATAGATAGATAGATAGATAGATAGATGGAGATACTTTCTAAACTATTTTATTATTTTTAATGTTATTGTAAGTGGGAAGTGTTTTCTTAATTTCTTTTTTGAATATATCATTGTTGATAAAAATAAACATAACTAATTTTTGCATGTAGAATTCATATGCTGTTATTTTACTGAATTTATTTATTAGATCTGACAGTTTTTTGTGGAGTCTTTACAGTTTTCTGCGTATAGAATCATATCATCTGCAAGCAAGAATAATTTTAGTTCTTTCTTTCCTGATTAGGCAATTATTTATTTTTCTTGTTGATCTTATTTATTTTTCTTATTACTCTTTCTAGCACTTCTAGTATTATCTTGAATAGGATTTGTCTTGAACCAGATCTCAGGAAAAAAGCTTTCAGATTTTTTTCCCATAAATTTTGAGGTTTTGACTTTCATAAATGAGCTTTATTATGCTGACAAAATTTTCATCTATATCTATTTTGTTGAGTTTTTTATTATGAAAGAATGTTGAACTTTGTCACGTTTTCCTTTACTATTCACTAAATAATAATGTGAATTTTATTCTTTACTCTGTCAATGTGGTATATCACATTGATTTAGATATGTCAGAACAAATTTGCATCTCAGGAATATATTCTCTTGGTCATGGTGTATACTCTTTTTGATGTATTGTTGAATCTGGCTTGCCAGTATTTTATTTAAGAATTTGCATCTATGTTCAACAGTAATATTGTTCTGTAGTTTTCTTTCTTTTTTGTGGTGTCTGACTTTGGCATTATGGTGAAAATAGCCCCATAAAATGAATTTGAAAGCAATCTCTTTTTAGTTTTTTGGGGAAAATTTTAAGGTTTGGTATTCCTTCTTTGAATGGTTGGTAGAATTCAGTCATAAAGTCATTCAGTCCTTTTTTTTAATCTTTGGGGGGGGATGATTACTACTTCAATCTCTTTTTATTTGCCTGTTCAGGCTTTCTATTTCTTCTTGATTCAGTCTTTATAGGTTGCATGTTTCTAGTATTTTACTGCTCTGTCCATTTTGACAGCATATAATTGTTATAATCCATTTTATTTCTGAGACCTCTGTTGTGATAGCTCCTGTTATAAATTTTACATTGCAAAATTATAGTAAAATTTAATGGTTGAATATTGTAGGTCAATATTTATATTACTGGTAATGAGAATTTAATTGAAATTTAAAAATTATTAAACAGCTAACACAATGCAAGAGACTATAAGAATAAATACTAGAAAGAGCAATAGAGCTGGTAATTGCACTGGAATAAAACACGTTAGCTTAAAAATAAAACAGAGAATATTTCAAATTCTGAAATATCTGGCAAAAGAGTTGCATGTTTAAGAAATAATATTTTTATAAGAAAAGTTTTATCTGACAATAATTTATAAATTGTAGAAGATAAAGGGAGACAGAGGGGAATACTTCAGGAAATGACACAAGTCAAGATACAAACTTAATAATTCAGCTCTAAAATTGGTAATCCTAGATCTACACTTAAGGTTCTAGATGAGTTTTATACTTTTGACAGTAGGAAGATGGTGATAAAAAGGAAGTCTAGAAGAAGATTTGGCAGCATTTTCTGACTGGTTTTAAATGATACAAGAAAGGGAATAAAAAAGAGAGGACACTCAAGTCTCTGTTATTATGTTCAAATTTCTACAACTTAAAATGTTTTATTATAGAAAAACATTAATTATTTTTATTAAAATACAATAAAGTCATTAAACACATTTTTTAGCAAAAAAAAAAAAGAGTTTTTTGTTCATTTTATATTTCAAAATTGCCCCCAAGCTAGATAATCAGTTGAGGTAAAAGATAATGTATTGAGAATGAGTTATAAAAGTATCTACAATATAAACTATCCTTTTTTAAAGAATTAATGAATTGACTTTGGTAATTCACAGGTATTTTGTTTGCTGTTCCTTCTAATGTGAATTTTAGAGTACTTTCCATTATTATGTAGCACTAAGAATACTTGTTAGTCTCAAAGAAAAGATCTGAGACAAACAAGTTTTTGTTTGCAAGTTTTTAGAACTTTGGAAGTAATTTTATACTATTTGTCCAAAAAAAAAAAAAAAGAAAAAGAAATTTGATTCAAATTCCATCTCTGAGCTCTGAAGTAAATATCAAATTATTCTAGCTTTTGAAAATTTAAAAGTGTACTGAACCAATGGTCTAGTAAGGCACTACTAAATTTCCTCAGTATTATCTTGCTAACTTTTCAAAACTTCCATTAGGCTGATTTATTAGATTTTCTAAATTTTCTCTTGCTTTTGTGTCAAGCACAGAAAATCTAAAATCACATGTGTTTATTGAACATTCACACAATTATATGGATACATACATACATACACACTGAAAGCATATTGTATTTTCTGAAAAATATCTGTGCCAGAGGCAGAGACCATATTTATGGCATTTTCTTTATATATTTTTTCTTGTTTTAACCATGCTATATGAGGAAAAACTCAAAGACTCTTTTTTTTTACTCTATTGCATTGAGTGGCATTCTCTACAGGTAAATTTTTAAACAGTATATATTTGTAATTACTCTGTAGAAATGTATCCTAATGATTGAATTCCTTAAAATAATATCAATAATATCTTGTGATAAGACATATGAGCAACACCTCTGTATTATCTTTTAATTTTTTAATATAAGTAACTAAATATCTTAAAGTTTCAATTATACAATGTATAATTTCATAAAATTAAGACTAGAAAAAATGATATAAACATATTCATATATTTCCATAAATTCTAAAATGAGCTTCATTTTTATGACTGAAAGTTTACTTTTCTATCATTCATTATTTTTCATTCGTTGTAAACATTTCTTTATTTAGTTCTTAGAAAAAACAGTCTGCATTTAGTAATAACTTGCAATGTGAAATTACTAAAATAAATACAAATTGAACACACTGTCAAGGTTCAATGATGTGTGTTACAGTGGCTAATATTAAAGCCTAAATATAATTATGGCAATTTAGTGAAACATGGAGTTTACTTTATATGCCCACATCCCAATCAGGTACAATAGTCGAGACACTTTATTCAAGGTCTACAATTAAATTTTCTTGATATTAATAGATTATAAGTATATAATTAAAATGATTAGAAAGTAAAGAATTCCTGGAACTCCCAAAAATAGCAAAAGCAAATATTTTATAATTTCCCCTCAGATATTATAAGAGAATTTTTACATCTCCAGATTTCCTAGACATAAATTACAATACTTTTTACTAAGTCCAGTGTTAGCAAGAGCAAATTCAAAGAACGGCAATACTTGTACTAAAGGCATTATGATTAGAACTCATTAGGAAATAGACTGAATTATAATTAAAAAACATATTTTAACAAATAGCATTTTGAGTTGTGCAAGAAAGTTAGATATTTGTTAAATACAGTGAATTGGCAGATGTTTTTAATACAACTAAATACATTTTTGCTTTTTGAGTTTTCAGATATTCTTTTCATTTTTTAATTGAAATTTGTACTGACCAAATTTTAGATTCACGTGCAGTTATAAAAAATAAAGTTTCCATGTACACTTTGCCCAATTTCCCCTAATGTTTTCCCCAACTTTGCAGAACTATAGTTTAGTGTCAAAAACCAAGATATTTACCTTGATAAAACCCACTAATGTCATTCAGTTTTACCTGTACTCATTCCTGTATGTATATTTAGTTCTGCACTAAAGATATACCAATAAGATGCTAAACGATTCCAACACCACAAGGATCTCGATCTTTCTTATTGCCCTTTAATCATATTCACATCCCTCCTGCCTCTCTCTGTCTACTGGAAGCCACGAAGTTGTCTTTCATTTATAATTTTTTTCATTTATAATTTTTTTCATTTGCAATTTTTTAAAAAGACCACAGTCTTTTTAACCACTCACTTATTGAAAAAATCTGGGAAGATTCCATTTGGGGCTATCACAAATAAAGCTACTATAAACATTTGTATATCAATTTTTGTGTGAACACAAATTTTATTTCTCTGGAATGAAGACTCAAGAGTGCAACTGCTATGTACTCTAGGACTTGTATATTTAATGTCCTAAGAAACCGTCAAAATGTTTTACAGATAGACTGTACCATTCATATTTATACAGGCAATATATGAATGATAGAATTTTTCTGTATTTTCACAAACATTTGTTGTCACAGTTTTTGAGTTATTCGTGTCGGTATGTATTGAGATCTCATGGTGCTTTCAATTTTCCTTTCCCTTATGGCTATTGATTTTGAATATTTTCTTCTGTGAAATGTCTGTGTGTGTGTGTGTGTGTGTGTGTGTGTGTGTGTATTTCATTTACATGTTGAATTTTTATTTATTTAATTTTTACTTCTGGAACTTGGGAATTTTTCATATATTTTAGATATTAATCCTGTGGAAGTAGTCTGGATATTAATTCTATGGAAGATATGCAGTTCACAAATAGCTTGTCTCTTCATCTTCTCACATGAGCTTTTGAAGAGCAAATATATTTAAATTTGATGAGGTTTAATTTTTATACTTGTTTTTTATGGAATGTTCTTTCATCTAAAGACTAAGAACTCAGCATAGCCCTAGGCCCCAGAAATCTTCCTCATCTTTTTTTTTTGGTATAAAAGTTGTATAGCTTTATGTTTTACATTTATATCCATGATCCAATTTGTTGATTTTTACAGGATGTGGAATTCTGGTTGAGGTTCATATTTTGCCTATAAATAATCAATTGCTCTAGCAACATTTATTGTAGAAGCTATTCTTTCTCTATTGAATTGCTTTTTTACTTTGTCAAAATTCAGTGGTGCGTCTAGTTCCATCTGACCTGTCTGTCTATCACCTTATCAGTATCAATTATTTTGACTAATGTAGCTATATAGTAAGTCTTAATATTTAGTATAGTAAGTATTGTTCCTTTTTTTCTTTTTTGAGATTGTTTTAGCCATTCTAGTTTCTTTAACTTTTCTTAGAAGTTTTAGAATAATTTTGCCTGCACTTACAAAATACTTTCCTAGGATTTTAATACTAATATAATTTAATCTATAGATCTGTTTGGAGAAAAAAAAAATACATATTTGCTATCTTGAGTTTTTCACTCCATAAATATGCATGTCTCCCTATTTACATTTTTTGGTTATTTTTAGCACATTTTTTTGTACATGGTTTGTTAAGTATATGTATATCATTCTCTTTGTCATGATTATAGATATTTTTATTTATTGTTTTTAATTTTCTTTTTTGCGTGTTCACTGATAGTATATAGAATTGTAATTGATATTTTTAAATGTACTTATTTGTCTTTTTTTATGGTTATTATAGGAGCAGATGAATTCCCCCCAAAGACTGGTTTAGATGTGGTAACTGATGTTACCACACACACAACAAAAAGGCATAAAAAGGTTATTACTTACATAAGTGAAGTATCTGGAAGAACAGGGTAGACCATTCAAGTGTTTCCAAAATGACTTGAGAGAACTAGCCATGAAAATTGTTCGATGCCCATTTTTGAGATAGTAAGAATACTACCTTCTTACTTGAAAAAAGTTCTATAGGCCATAGTGACTACTAAAAATGACAATCAGTGCTTTCACCATTTTGTTTGTAAAATATCTGCTTTTAAATGTAATTCATTGCTCGCTCTGTATTCCCTGGTTCAACTAGATTCAAATAGCATTTCTAACTTGTAAAAGTCAGTTTGATTTCCTGATACTATAAAAAAAGAGCAAAAATAAAAATCTCATTACAAAAGTGAAAAAAAAAAAAGAAAAAGAAAATTGGCCTGGATTTTTATTGTGCTAAGTGTGTGGGCCCAGGGTAATCCCTGGGTTTGCATGGATTGAGTTCCCTACAGGTGCCAAAGAAGGAAACACCCAGGCTTTCTCATAAGTTCTTCAGGTATGGATCACAAGAGGAAGTATAAGAGTGAGGGTTAAAAATTGTTGCAATGGAGTCAGATTCCTCATTATAGTCTTGTTTCATGCAATCTTGCTGTTGCTCACTTATCAGTTTTATAAGTAGTTTTAGATTTTGGGGTACTTTCTACATATACAATCATATCTTCAAATAGTGACAATTTTGTTTCTGTTTAAATACTGTATATCTTTATTGTTCTTAATTTATTGCAGTGGTTAAAATTTCCAGTGCTATATTAAGTAGGCTTCATTATAATTCACTTATGATATAGATGAATAAAAGCATGGACTTTTTTACCACTAAATCTGTTAGCTGTGTATTTTAATGGTTAAGAGTGAATGTACTAAATTGCGAAGATATGGAATCAACTTAAGTGCTCACCAACTGATGACTGGATAAAGAAAATGTGATACACACACACACTCACACTCTCTCCATGGAATTCTACTCAGCAATAAAAAAGAATGAAATAATGTATTTTGCCACAACTTAGATAACACTGGAAACCATTATCCTAAGTGAGGTTTCTCAGGAATAAAAAACTAAATGCTGCATGTTCTCTTATAAGTGGGGACTAAGCTATGGGTACAAAGTACAATATTCCGGTGATGGGTACACTAAAAGCCCAGGCTTCATTACTATGGAGTTCATCTATGTAACCAAAAACTATTTGTACTCCTTAAGCTATTGACAAAAGAGAGAAAGAGAGAGAGAGAAAGAAAAGAAAGAAAAAGAACTTTAAGACGAAGAGTGGGTGCACTGTCAAATAGTTTTTCTGTGCCAATTGATATAATAATCATACAATTTTTATACCTTAGCTTCACAATACTAAATGCTCTTGCAAATGTCAAAAATCCAATATTTAAGATTTCAACTTATTAAAATCAATTTTGCTTCTCAATCACATTTTTCACTGTAACTTTGATTTCTTATTGAAACTGACAGAGCAAACAAATGTTTATTATCATAATAAGTATTATTAATATTTTGTATGATTTTTATCCAAGAGTCTTTCTTTGTTTATTAGATATAAATATGAACTAGAATTATTCATGGCTTCAATATTTCTGTAAAAATTACTATAACACTGTAGATTGTAAAGAATAGTATCTCGGAATGGCTATATTTTAGCACAATGTGATCAATACTTTTTGTATTTAGTCACCTAATAAAATTGTGTTTGTTAGTATTAATGTATATGGATGCTCTTTTAGATGTAAAATGGACCATGCAAAACTGTTCACAGATTTGAAAGTAAATCTGATCATGTTTTTCTTGATTCCTCTTAGTGATATTGTAATTCATAAAATAGTTTTGTTTTAGTTTTTTAAAAACAGTTGTATATGTGGGAGTTAAGTGAGTAATGACTTCCTTAACTCTCTTATCAGCTCTGTTTCCTCTTTATATACAATCACTTGTTCATGAACATAAAACACACTTTCCTTGATGCCCTTTCTCCAAACCACTCCCTTATTTTTAAGGTCTAAGTTGTTCAAGAATTCTCTCTCATTTATTTATTTATTTACTTATTTATTTGCTTATTTATTTATTTATTTGAGTTGTAGTCTCACTCTGTCGCCCAGGCTGAAGTGCAGTGGCATGCTTGCAGCCTTCTAAAAGTAGCTGGAATTACAGGAGCATACCACCCACCCAACTAATTTTTCTGATTTATCATAGAGACAAGATCCCGTCAAGTTGCCCAGACTGATCTTAAACCCCTGAGCTCAGGCAATCCTCTCACCTCTGCCTCTCAAGGTGCTGGAATTACAGACATAAACCAGCGTGCCTGGCTCTTTTTTTTTTATGTCTTTTTTTTATTATTATTATTTTCATAAAAAAGAAAGCCTAGGCTTATTCCAAACGGTCTTGTTAGAGGTTGGTAGGACAGAAATTAATGCAGTTTAGAGCAAACATTTCCTGCGTTGGCTTCATTTACGACAGGGCTGTCTTTGGTAAACATTTTGTAGATGACAGTGTTGATGTTTAGCAGCAGTGGCCCGTTTATGCAGTGAAGACAGGGAAGGTAAACTTATTTCACGAATTCTAAAAAGGAAGGGGCAACTAAAGCCTTGTTATGTGTCTTTTTTTTTTTAAATTTTAAAGATGTGGGTTACATTCAGGGTTAGATACACAAACATTGAGTATGCAGGTACCCTTGTTGATGAGGTGTGCCCTTCCCTCCCCTAGCAGTTTCCCTTGACCCCTCTGTTGTCTCCTACATACCTGTATTTGCAAATGGTTAAATGTTGTAAATTTCCTCAGAGTCGTTTCATGTAAAATACCATTAGATGACAAGTAGTCTCCCAAGTATGAACTAAAACTCTTGGAGTAATGCCATGCTAAACAAAACTTTGTGTCAATGTCGTCTGTTCAAATGTACATAAATCTTTCCAGAAAGCAAAAGGTGATAATGTAAAATCATGTAAGTGCTCAGGGATCTCCCATAGTTATAAATCATAGCTGAAAAATAAAGCAAGTCCTGGGCAAAATTACCAAATAGAGAAAAGGTGGCTTCAGTACTCCCACACCTTATCAGTGTATTTCCTTTTTGTTTCTGGGTTTCTGTGGACAGTCTAATGATCTCATTGCTTCTTTTTAGTAGGCAAGAGAAACCCAACTCTAGGACCACATGAGTACAGTGCAACTTCACAAGGTCCTTCTGTTCTACAGAACAATGGTCATTTTCCTATACTTCATTATATTTCTTCAGGGAACATGTAGCAAAAATCTCTCTCTCTCTCTCTTTCTCTCTCTCTCTCTTTCTCTCTCTCTCACACACACACCCTAATTACTAAATAACCAAGAATTATAAACCTACCCTCACTATAATGTTTCTAATAGTTGCTGATGGATAGCTTGTTAATACATTTAAAATACAAACTGAGCATGAATGTTAAATCTATCCCTGAGGAGGTGTTATTAAGATGACAAAGCTATGTCTGTCTACCTATTTATTCATGAGTGTTTTCTTTTTCTACCTAAAACATGTAGGAATGTTGTAAATTTACATTGTAAATGCGCATTCACTACTTAGATGTACAGAAATATAGCTATTTTTCTATAACATAATTCTACTTGGCCAGGAAGCACCTAATTCTTCTGGTTTCTGAAAATTCTAAATCCTAGCCTATCCCTTACTAGAAGCCAGTTCCCTAAAAACAAGAGCATTGTTTTATTTCCATATGCTATGGATAATGATCAATAAATATCAGTAAAATAAAAAATTAAATTTTACCATTTTCTAATAATCTTTACTAGTCAGATATGAATTCATTTCTATTTTAAAATTTAGACCTTTTAAAATATATTTTCATTCAAATACAAGATTTCGGCTGTGGCTTCCCCATTTTGATGTAAGATGGCCCTCTACAAACCTCCAAATGGAAAACAAAGAACAAATCCTCTGCTGTTGGATATCCTTCTAACATACCTAGAGTTAATATTGCAATGTCCCTCCTGCCAGGGCTGATACTATGCTATTCCCTCCTCCACCATTTATTTTCAATAAATGTATGCTTCAGTAATCTAGACTAAAGTCACATATAGCCTGACTGAATATTCCAAACTGAACTTTTGAAAATTCAAAACATTTATGTTTATGTGAAGTATTAAGCTCTTGCAAGCCAAAAATATTTAATTTCAAATCAAAGTACCTACTGTCAGCTAAAACATCTCTTCATTACTTGAATTGATTTTTTTTAAACTCTAGATGCTATTTGCTTCCTCCCCAAGGGGAGAAACACCACTTGTTGGGTAGCAAGAAACATTTGGAGACCAAAAATATTTTGATCAAAAATCTTTAATTATTACCTCATGATAAATTTTTATGAAATATTGCAGTAGCAATCAAAAAGACTATAAGACATAAATTAGACTTTTTGATAACAAAGAGACAAAACTGTAGAACAGAGAGCAAAATTAATACAAAATTTTGAAAAGCAAAACGCTATGGGGCTCTTCAAATACAAGTATCTGATGTAAATAAGTTGAAAAAACACAACTTAACAAAGGAAGGGCAAAACTGTTAGGGTTTGGACAGGGTGAGGGTGTATGGACAGGTGAGAGGCTCAGGGAGAGAGGGGTGCAGCACTGCCAGAGCCGGCAAGTAGGAGGTGCTGCACTGGGAACCAGAGATCCGAGCAAATGCAAAGAATTGCGACACACAAAAAGGTTAAGAAAGAAAAGTTTATTTAAAAGTAAATTAGAGAGAGAAAGAGAAGGAAGAGAGAAGATTCACCTCCCCAAGGTAGGGGAGGGGAACCAAAGCCAGGAAGCATGGCGACAGCCATAGTTCAAAGAGCACATGGCCACACCAGAGTCTAGCAAGGCAATGGCTGCTTGTTGCTTGTGGTTGAGTCCTTTTAACCATTCCCCTAGACGGGAAGATCATTAAGGTGATTGGGTGGTGTCCTGCTTCCATGTAATCACAAAGGAGTAGACAAGCGCAGGTACTGATGATGTCAGGTGATGGACAGCAAGCAGATGGGTGGGTTAGTCACATGATTGCTGCCATAGTGGGGCTTATCTGTGTCACTAGTTCACAGAGAGCTGATTAGGATAACCCTGGGGGGAGGGGAGATTCCTGCAAGAGACTTGTTAGACATTTGCAATTCACAAACTCTGACATTTGCAACTCACAAACTCTTATGACTTTGGCCTTGACAAGGAATCAAGAGTTTACTAGAGATTATTATGCTACATTATGAATGGTTGGGCTGTCCTGGTCTTGCATCTGAAGGAGATTTGGTTGGGGGGATGGGATGGGCTACTGTTTGTCCTGCAGTAGAATGTCTGAGTGCTTTCTAATGGTTATGCTGAGGCAAAAAGACTAAAGAATAAGCCAAATTTCTTCTAGGTTTCTGTAGGTACCTTTCAAAAACTATTAGCACTTGAATATTGTTCTTATACATCTGACTTTCTATTCTACCAGAAACAAATATGCCTCTCACATTTAGAAAACAATTTCTTCTAATATTAGCTTTGCCCATAACCATCTTTAAGTCTCCAGACAGTTGTTTGTGAGAATCCAATTTAACCTTCAGAAACATTGATTTTCTTATAGACAACTGTAGGGTCTCCTCTCCACATTTAAACTAAATCTTTAGACAAAATAAATTTAGCAGAGTTTTAGTAAACAATGATTCATAAATCAAGCAACACTCAGAACCAGAAGTTCCAAGAGCTCTGCCACATAATATGGGCAGTGAGCGTTTATACAGAACATGGAAGTAAGTACAGAAATAGCCTGAATGACTTCAGATAGGCCTTTGTCTTATTTAGACATGGTCAATTGCAAGAACTGAGACTCAGCCAGTAACATCCAGAAATAAAATTAAAAAAAAATTATTTTTCAGGATGTCAAAAAAAGACTTATCTTTATGCGTTATCTTGGGAAAGTTGTTTACATCTAGGTAGCCATCTGATTCTGGGGAAAACCTTTCCTAGCCAACTTCACCTTAAGGTTTCCAACTGGTGTACAGTTTCAAAAGCCTGGAGAGGCCCAGTTGTGCCATAAAATATAGACACAAGTTTTAAGGCCTTTATGTTTTATAGCAATATGGACAGTGAAAACTTGGTATGTTTGTTTTTCAACAAAATTCAAGGGCAGAATTTCTCTGATGTCAGTTCCAGAAGACTCAGTCTCTGAGTTCTCTATCAGGAAAAGATTTGTCCTCAGTTGGTGAATTATATAAAAATTATCTTACCTGGAGAAAATACACTTTGGCATTAAAGTCTTGTAGTGTTTAGTCAAATCAAAGTTTATAAGAGTGGGAAATACATGAGATTCTATTAGTAGGGACATAAGCTTTTCAGTGGGAGAGGGTCTAATTGTTATCAAGACCAAAGCAATTTGGTCAAAGCAATCTAATTATGTCAGTTAACTTTGACAATCTCAGTTTTTAAAATGCCCTTTGTAATTTTTCCCTTTCTAGAGGATTGAGCATGATAGGGACTATGGTGATGTCATTGTGTTCATAAGATCTTATTTAACTGCTTTATAATTTAGCCAGTAAAATGAGTTCCTACATCGCTGGAGATTTCTATAGGGATACCAAATAATGGTACTACATTTTCTTCTAATAACATTGTAGCTATGGTCATAGCATCAGCTTTTCTATGTGGGAAAACTTCCTTCCAATCAGAGAATATACAAACAATTACAAAATCATACTGATATCCCAGTTATAGTAGCAACTGAATAAAAACCCTCCTGTCAGATTCATAACTCCTGACGTTTTGAGAGTCTTCTCAGGTTTATGAACAAACCAAGCATTGCTTATAAAGCATCTTAGCAATTTTAGAACAATTACCTCACCAATATTTTTTCATAATGTTTATCATTTTATCTACATAATAATGACACATGGAGTACAGAGCTTTTAATAATGGAGTTTCAAGAACTCTAAAAGAACCAAACAACTATCTTGGCCCTCCATGAGTTCATGCTTAATAATAAATTTTTATATCATTTTAAATATTAATATTTTGTTTTTCCAACTCAGGTGCATAGCACTGTTTATTAAATAGGTTATCATAGGTGATTTGACTCAGATCAGACTTGGAGTTCACTTACACTGCATATTTTAACAGTTTTAGAACTAACCAATTTAACATAAAAATCTGCAAAGACATTTTCTTAGTATTAAATTAATTGTTTTTCTGATAGATATTCGGTTAGGAGTTTTACAACTCAGTTTCTTCATTAGCATTCTGGAAATTCTTACCCAGTCCAATGATATAATCTTAAAGTGATGAAAAACCTGTACTGTTCCAAATACTTTCCATGAATCTTCTTGACAACAAAACATTTTAGCATTATAGTTGATAACAAATGCTTTTCAGATAAGTTCCAGAATAAAACAATTAACTGACTTTGGATGACAAGACTTAAAATGGTCATGGTTGAATATCTCATGAGATTTAATTAGAATAATGATACAATTGACAAGGAGAATTGGCTATTTCTGTGACATACAACATTTTAAGATAATAACTAGAATTATGACGGGTAATGTTATACCAGAACTATCAGATTTATAGAAATGTAATACAATTTCTGGAACATATTAATAGCACCTCAATACCAACATAATTCAAAGAAGGTTAAACATTATTTCTTGTTGACAAAGCTTCTTGTACAAATTTAACATATCAAATTAGTCTAATTATTTTAATATCTCTCTTTTTATAAAGAGAATAAAAACTTTAAAAGATATTCCAGGGACCCTAGGGAAGATCAAATAGTTAGTCTAAGTCAAACAAATCTTAATTTAGAATTGGATTTTGGGAATTTTGTCAAAAATATCAAAGTTTAAGGCATTTGATTAAATTGAATTACAGATCATTGTGAAACTAGTCATTCATTTAACCAGAGTGATAATTAAGAGATTTTAAAAGAAAAAAACTGCCGGGCTCGGTGGCTCAGCCTGTAATCCCGCGCCTTTGGGAGGCTGA
>NW_007258196.1:89151-163522 GCF_000164805.1 Carlito syrichta | reverse complement strand
CGACAGAGTGAGACTCCAACTCAAAAAAAAAAAAAAATAAAATAAAAGAAAAAAACTGAAATTTACATAGTTATAGAATAATTTTTGCTCTTTTAACAGAGAATATTTAGTATTCTTAAGTAATCAAAGACCTAATGTAGCAAAAGCAGACCGATACGTCAATAACATTTTGTAGCAATATGCTTTTGATATTAAGTTTCATCAATCTTTTTTTCAATAATTGCCTTAGTTATTTTGAGCTATTATAACAGAATGCCTGAGACAAAAAACAAAACAAAACAACACACTAAAATGTATTCACTTCCAGTTCTGGCAGCTGAACAGTCCAATACCAAGACACCAGTAGGATTGGCAATTTCAATTCCTCGATGGCACCTTGAAGGCTACATTTTTTTGAGGGGAGAAAGACTTTGTCTTCACTTTAATAAAAGTAAAAGCCGGGCTCGGTGGCTCTACCTGTAATCCCGCTCCTTTGGGAGGCTGAGGTGAGTGAATTGCCGGAGCCCGCGGGTTCGAGACCCACCTGAGCAGCGAGACTTCATCTCTACAATAAATCAAAAAATCTGCTGGGCGTGGTAGCGCATGCCTGTAATTCCGGCTACTTGGAAGGCTGAGGCGGAAGGATCGCCGGAGCCCGGCAGGTCGAGGCTGCGGTGGCCGGGAGCGGCCACTGCACTCCAGTCTGGGTGACAGAGTGAGACTCCAACTCAAAAAAAATAAATAAATAAAAGTAAAATTGCAAAGAGGCTAAAAGGGACTGAACTAGCTTTTTTATAATGACATTGATGCCACATATGAGAGCAGAGCCCTTGTGGCTGAATAATTTCTAAAAGGTCTCATCTCTTAACACTGTTATAATGGCAATTAAATTTCAGCATGAGTTTTGGAGGGGTTAAATGTTCAAACAAGTGCATTCACTAATATGAGCCAGCTTGACCACACATAAAATTTCTTTTGTAAAATGTATCTTCTGCAAACCTGCAACTTTATTATATTCAGTTTTGTCCTATACTTTTTCTCTTTTCCATTATGGAACAGTCATTTTACTTTTGGACATAAATGATTATTTCTTTGGTAACAAAAATATATTCTTCACACTTCATAGATTCACTTATCAAAAACATGTCTTAATTTTCTCTAAAACAGAGTTGTTTTCCATATTATTTCTATCTATCACAATAGCATTCTAAAGACTAGCAAATCTATGAATCATCATTTTTAGAAATATACCTTCCCATATTATAATTTTTCGGTGTCACACAGGACACTTTTGCTAGCAGACCCAAATATCTTTAGTTCCCTTGTGATAAGATGACAAAAGTGGAAAAAACTCCCATTCAAAAATGTGGCAGCATTTTCACTTATTTAGAAATTATGTAGATATTCAATGAATGTCAATCATTCAATTTAATTTAGCACAATTACAAGGATGTAAGTTATTAAACAGGTTTGGGAAGCTATTTTTAAGAAGACATGCTAAACACAAACACAGCTAGCCATAAATTTATTTTCCCATTAGCCACTTTTACAGCACATAAATATTAGGCAATCATCATGAAAGAAAGCCTCTCAAAATGCTAAATACATGGATTTCTAGTTTTATTGCTGTGCTTGATATACATGAAGTAACGGACATGGCACTTCCCCTTGTACATTTTCTATTATGGTAATTTATAATTCTTTAATCTTATACATCTAAAAAACATTTTGAGTTAGTTCCTAACTTTCTAATAGTTTAAGAAATAACTTACTTAAGTGCTTGTTTTCTTTGGGCCTATTAAATAGAGCTCTTTTGTAAATCAATTTTGGCACCACTATCTGGAGGTAGAAAAGTATTACATATCCTTAACATGCACATATAGACATAAATAAACATAGAAACAGAGCTAGATCTTATAGCTCTAATTCTAAAACTCTACCCATGTGCTAGGTAGTATAATACAAAACTCATTAGTTCATAAAATAATACTTAGATCTAAATAATGTTTATAGAAGATGGAATAAGTTGTTTGTCTACAGTGATGGCTAAAGCTTTCTATTTATAATTGTTAAAAAGACAAGATTTTTAATATGCCAGTTTCCAAATAGTACCCCTTTCTCTTTTTCTCTCTCTTTTTTTTCTTCTCCTGATGAATCTTTTTGCCCCAATTTGCATTTCCAAAGGATGGCTCTTAGGTAAGACAGAGTAAAAAAATATATACATCTCAAAGGCTCAGAGTTCAGATTTCAAACTTAAATATTATCATCTGCTGAAAGGAAGAAACAAGAGTATAGGTTTAAACAAGGTGGCCAGGAAAAGCAACTTAAAGGTAAGGATAGTTATGTAGATTTAAGCTAATTCATTTTAAGAGCTTTCGGTAATTTTATCCTCCTTTTCCTGTTGCAGAGAGGCAGACATACTCACAATTGGAGATTTTCTTTGTAGATGAATATTTCTGTTACAAAAAAAAAAGGGTCTTAAAATGACAAGCTGAATGCCAAAAAAGTGTATCTTTAATTCATCTATATAGTCAGCCTACCAACCCAATTTATTTTTTTTAACTAGATTACAGACTTCAGGGCAAAGTTCTTTATCAAAGAGGGGAGACAAAGCATTTCCTATGCCTGAACTCAAAGTGGATAGACCAAAATGTCTTACAGATAGTGCTTCTAATCTTGCTTTATACTCAGAAACTTTTGTATTCTTTTTCTGCTTATAAGATTGAATTACCAATTGGGTTTTTTTTTTTTTAATTTCCCTTCCCTTCCCTTCCCTTCCCTTCCTCCCTCCCTCTCTCCCTTCCTCCCTTCCTTATTTCTTTCTTTCTTTTAAGGGAAATACTTGAAGATATATTCTAATAGAATCTTCACTATTTTCCAAGCTCCACTTCCCTTTTTTTCTTGATCATCTCATCTCTGTAAGATTGAGTAGTTAGGTCTTTGATAGTTTTTATGGGTACCTCCCCATTTGTCTTTAGTCATTCATTTACAGGCTTTGTCATGTTAACATAAGAATACAAGATCTGTGGAGGCAAAGAGGCATACTTTATTTTCTGAAAGCAATCTGCCTATCTGGGAGATGCAGCCTTAGGTGCAAAAAGAAAGTCTGCTCTGAGGAGGGACCAGAGAGTAGGAGATTATAAAGGTAAAAACTGCAGGATGGGGTGGGAAGGAGGTGCAGGGTTTGGATTAGGTGACTTTCAAGCACAACATCACAAATCTCCCTTTACTAACTGACTTCAGGTGGTCTGTTGTCAGTCATATGGAAATTTCTTGCTGTAGTCTGTCTCAGCACAGAGAGCAGGCACTGGTTTAGCTTGATTGCAGAAAGGGTGGTCTTGAGACACTTTTACAACACCTTTCTGAGAGTGCAAAGTCATTTTTAGCACACAGGGGATGTGACCACTCTCCCATCCTGCTATGGCCATCTGGTTTTGCTTTCAATTTAGAATGTCTCAGTTAACCACAAGTCCATTTTTTTCTGCCAGCCAGGGTATACCTTAACAGTCTGGTCTCAATATAATGTGAATAAATTGACCAAGAAAGAACCCTGGATCATAAACTCCACTGAAAGTTTAAGATTCATCAGCAATTTCTGAGGATTTTCACTGGTAGAGGAAAATCTCATTACAGCTGTGAGCTTAAGATTTTCACCAAGATGTAAAAGTGATGAAAGAAACAGAACTGGTTGATCTGAAAACTTAACTTTATGACATTTTTCTAGCATTATTTTTGTCTTTGGGGTGGGAAGGTAAATATGCAAAAAGTTTAGTAGATTCAGAGTAGACAGAGGTTGGTAGAAAGTTAGAGAGAAGGTATAGTCAGAATTAAGTTCGTTGACTGATCCTTTTTATTATCAATCAATTTCTTAAGCATTTTATTTGCCTTTTATAAAGTCTTTTAAAGATGCAATTTTTAAATTTATTAACCTTTTAGAAGCCTCTGAATGTCAATCAAAAATTCATCTCACTTCTGACAATAAGTCTGTTAAACAAAAAAAAATTACACAAAATACATTAAACAATTTATTTGAGCAAATAATTCATAAATGGGGCAGCATTCAGAATAAACAGGTTCAGAGGGCTCGGCTCTGCAACACAGACAGTGAGAATTTAAAGACAGAACACAAAAAATAAAGTAAAGATATTGTTTGATTGGTTACAGCCAGGTGTTTGTCAGATTTGTTGGTAGGTTGTTATTGGCTGAAATTCAACTCTTTGTCATTAGCTAAGATCCATATCTGTGTATATATACACGAATATGTATATATACATAAATGTATATATAATATGTATATATGTATATATATAATAATTATTTAAGTTAAAGTTTGATTAGTTTACCTAAGTTAGGTTGAAATTCATTCCATAGTAGAAAGTATGGAGACAATCTCAGGTTAATTTTAATGTAATACCCCTTACATGCAGGATCACTATTTCTTTTAATAGTATTTTAAAGAGAATGAAAGTGTTGTTTTTCATTTGTTTTTAATATATGTATAAAATATATAATATAGTTATATGTTAGTATTACATATGTAAGATGAAATCAAATGTGTTACCATTTATTCACAATTATTAAGAACACATTCTATAGCTTGTTTACTTGGTCTATCTATACATATATTAATTGAAAAAGTAACTGACATTTTAGGATTAGTCACATATAGCTAGAAAAAATATTATTGAATGGAGAGGACTCTTGCAAATTCCAAATCACGCCACATGGTTGAACACCTATTGAGCCATTCAAATAATCTGCAATCATTGTTCTTATTTCTTTGAAAAAATAATGTTTATAGTATAATGTTCCTAGTTCATGAAGATAAAATATTATTAAGATATTCTTTAAAGGATCTTTTAAAAGCAAGAGTTGGATAATACAACATGTTAGTATTGAGTTTCTTTCTGACGGGAAAAAATAAGATTATTTCAACAAAGCACACATCAACTTGCAAATGACCAACATATGGCCCCTTGCAGTGATAAAAGCAAGTTACATGGAAGGAAACAACAGCAATATAAGTAATAACAAATAATGAAAAAGACAATTATTTGCTAGGTGTCTCCATAATATTTTTACTTCCAAATATATTCTTGATTTAAAACAAAGCAAAAACTTAAAATTCTACTACTGTCTTTTGAAAGTATCAAGGCCGGGCAACCCCCTTGGGTCCCCTCCCTGTGGAAACTTTTCTGTCCTCTTAATAAATCCTGCTTTCAAAAAAAAAGAGAAGAAAGTATCCAGGCCTTCGTGAGGCAAATAATCAATGAAAAGTGACTCCTTAAAATAAATTCTGTAGTGGTAGTAGGCTATAGACATGAAAAATATATGTGGTTAAATTTCCTTTAAGCTGCTTTATAATTTTCTGATTACAGAATATGACCATAAATGATGGGAATATTTAGTCACAGACAATGAGGAAGCAAAGCAACCAAACAAATACAAGGATAAAACTCAATACGATGTATGAAAATGTTCCACATTCTTCTATGTGACTAATCCACTAATTGTGAAAGCTCCCTAAGATTTTCAGGACCAAAAAAGTAAATTTTCTGATTTTTAGGTACTTATTTAGCAACCTGATTTGCTATCTCTCATAGGGTGTACATCATTATCTCTCAAATTTGCATAATCACAGAATGCTTGATTAAGGAATGGAAGTTTCAAGTGTAATGGATATGCATGCATGATTAGCTGTAGGTGGGGATCTATAATTATGTGGTGTATAAATATACGTCTATATACTTTAAACCTTCACAATAAACATAACAAAAGTCTTGACTTTTATTTAAAAATTTTTTCAAACATAACTTCAAAAGAGAAAAAGAATGCCTTTGAAAGAATCACAAAATGTGTTAATCACAGTTTTCTAGATGATAAAGTCACAATGTCATTTAAAATTATTACTGACTATAATAAATATTGATGATTTTGGAAAAGACAGATGAAGCCTGGATATTTTTGTGCTATGAGTCTTGACTACCTCAATTTTTTAGGACTGCAGAGCAAATATTGATGGGATGTATGTCTTTAATCTCTGTAGTTCATATCAGTGTAACTTCTTTAAAACTGGTACCTTTTTATATACCTTTCCCCTCCACTACCGCATCATCCTGTACAAAGTTCATAGACACGTATCACTCCCTAACTGCTTCCAGATATCAGTGTGAACTTCAAACTCTCCAACTGTATAAAAGAAAAATGATAAATTGCAATTAAGTCTATTTCCAGAATAAACTTAAAAAGATCGTTAATTAAACTCAAAGTTCAACCTAACTCTAAATACTCAGATAATCATATTATAATAGAATTAGAAATGTAATTTTTATGAGTCAACATTTTTCTGTGTCTTAGATAACTAGTATTTATCTAATTAGCTGAATTCAGTCTGTAACAATATTTTACTAATTGTAAACACTTTTTCCATAAAACATGATACAGCATTTATCTTTGTATGTTTTCCATTACTTATGCCAAGAAGGAAAACTGACAACTGCTGACTACAAAAATTATTTTTTTCCAAATATTCTGAGACATTTCACCTGTGATAATTTAAAAAAATACTTTTCAAGCAAATTTATTCTTCTAAGGACAAAGTTAAAAACCATTTCTTATATTTGTATATAGATTTCTTTATGAAGAAAGAAAAGTTACTCTACACATTTAATTAACTCACTTGTTTTCCTTTCTATTATTATAAACTACATACTACTTAGCTCTTAGCAGTCCAATATTTTACTTAAGAAAATCTTAATGTAATGTCATCTTAATTTCCCACCTCACAAAAAGATTCTTGTAATATTAAAACGTGATAGTACACCTCTTACCAGGTCATTAATGTGATTCTCTGGAGTAGGTTGATGCTTATGGTTTATGAAAAGCCTTATGTGCAAGATCAACAACCAATATGAAGAAGGGCAAAAATAAAATACCACAAATTATCAAATTCAATGATAATTAGGTCTGTAATCTTATACATTCAATTTAATGCTTACCTAGGAAAAGGATGATAAAATAATAATCAGTGAATCAACATAGTTTTGTTCCATCTGTAGCAATCACATTTTTCAATGCTAATATTGATACTAATGTGAAGAAGAAAGAAGAAGATACAGGAGAAGGAGGAGAAGATGAAAGAAGAAAGAAGTTACAGGAGAAGGAGGAGAAGATGGAAGAAGAATGAAAAGATGAAGGACAAGGTAAAAGTGAATGAGAATGTTATTTCCAATAATGATAAAGACAAATACAAAACATAAAAGTTTAAGTTGACTTAGTATATATTACTTTCTTGTTATTGGGCACTATGCAAGGTTGTTATGTGTATGAAGTCATTTAATTTTCATGTTATCTACATATGCATCCATTGCTATGCTAGTAATTACAAGTAAGAAAATTACAGTTTTGGTGAGAAAACCTACAGTTATCCATCTTATTGTATTGCAGAGTTTGAACTGATACTTATCTCTGTCAGACTCTAAATTTTGTCTTGTTGAGCTGTTTTTTAAAAAACATTTTTGAATGTCAGTCCACTATAATTTATTTTAGTAAAATCAATCACAAATTGTTTATGCTGTATAGTTTTGCCCATTTCATCTTCAGATAAAATTTGAGCACTTGTGAACTCAACTAAATTTTTCTTCTTCAAATTTCAAGCATATATATGTGTGTATGTATATATACATATGTATATATAGTATATATATGTATATTATATATATACATATATGTATATCTTATTTTATATGTGTATATATATTTACACATATATAAATTTAATTATATTTATTATATAAATATAATATTATATATTATTTATTATAATTGTTATATAAATATAATAATTATATATATTATATATAGTATACATATAATATATATAATATTATATATGTGTGTAAATATATATACACATATAAAATAAGATATACATATATGTATATTATATAATATCTTATATGTATACATATACATATATATGTATATGTATATGTATGTATATATATATAATATTATATACATATATGTATTTTATATATATAATATTACATATCCTGAATAAGTAAAAAGTAAATAACCTAAATTACAGGAAAATTATAGGAAATTAATTTTTCTACTATAATTCATGAAAATGTTTTCTCAAATATTACTTTACACAATATTATTTTATTTTAAAGTATATATCAGCATTAGAAAACTACCTTATGTCTAAATCAATGGGCTTTTAAAATCTCTTGTAATGGTTTTGCTAATAAATTGTCAGACCTCTTAAAAGAGTGATAAGTATAGGATAATGGCAAAATTATAATTAATTTTTATTATTATTTGGGAGTTAAGATAACATAACTCTTCAAATTAAAATTGTTACTTATTAAGAACATATGCTGCACAAGATATTCCTGTTGATGTCAACAGGAGTTCCAATGAGGATGTGGGTAACATATGGGCCTGGCATTTTGTTAATTAAAAACAATGTTTTGCTACATTGATGTGTGTTCCAAAGAGGGATTCCTAGAGCATAACATCAAGTTGCTGAGTTCAGTGTTTTAGGAGGTCAGTGGTTATACAGTTCAGTGTTAGATTTGAAACACAGAGATGTAATTTGAATGTTGCACACAAACATTCTATTTTTAAGAATAATAGAAGATCTTAACTGAAACTTTTCATTGTGATATTTGAAATTATTTCCAAGTAATTTCCCAGTCTACTGAAAGTTGATTACTGAATTATAAAGGTTAGAATTGAGGACTGAACATTTATAGGACACATTTTTATTTCTTTTAAGTACATGTGTGGTTGCTTGTTGTAGATTTATTGCAAAAATAGTTCCAATTTTCCATGTTTCTAAGTATCCACAATGGCATTGTGACTTCCCAACTTCTACACACAAGAGGAGTCTATGTCGCCACACAATAACTCTGAAATAGACTTTTGACTTGCTTCAGCTAATTGACCATGATGAAGGTGAAAACATTCCAATATCAAATCTGGGTCCAAAAACCTGTATTGCCCTCTTTGTTTGAACTCCTGCCTGATCTAAATTGCTGAAAAGAACATCTGAAGCAGATGCAAGTTTGTCTAATTGTCCCCTAAAACTAGAAACAGGAAAGAGCCTAACAGACAACAGCAAAGCTTCATTTCTAGCCTGCATATGCATGGATGAGAACCAACTTGAAACATGGTTCAGCAAGCCTGTAAGTTTGTGAACAATAATAAATGTTTATCATTTAATCCACTGAATATTGGAGTGGTTTTGTTATTCAGTAATAATGTGGCAATATATTTCTACAACATTACTTCCTCTCTCTCAAATAAATGACACATCACTTTTTCAGTTAGCATCAATTTTTAAAAAACTGAAAACAACGATGCTATTGATTAGGAAAACTAATCATACATAACCTAAAGTTGAGAAATATGGCCTTTAGTGCTCACATGTATGTACTACTATAAGGGTTATGAAGTAGCAGAGGACAAACACTTATAGCACAACTTTTGAACTCAGATCTGAGTTCCAAGCTAAGCATCACCATTTACAGATTGCCTGTCAGTCAAGAGCCAATGGTCCTACTGCCACCAGAGATAGACCCTGATTGTTGCTACTGCTGACTAAATAGAAATATCTTGTTGCACATTTTTCATGGAAAAAAACCGAATGTTTAAATAACTCACATTGGGTTTCCGGCTTTTTCCAGTACAGGGCATTGATATTAAAGCCAAAAGGCATCTTGTCTATTCTTTGTTAAATATAATTGCAAAGAGGAAGTATACAAGTGAAAGAAGCAAGGTGTGTTTTACATTTAATGATAGCAATTTCAGAAGATATATGTTTCATTAAAACTTCTTATATATATGAATGTGGAATGTCATTAAACAGCCTAATTCGGGAAAAATATATACCTCATCAGGAAAAAGAAAGACATACATATACAAAAAGAAAATTGCTTTTGCACTTGAAGTAACCCAAACCAATCCTCGAAGATAATGCTGCCTATTCTGCATGATACATGTGTCACACGTTTGTTTTGAAGGAGCAAGAGATACCTTAGTAGTGCATATGCACCTAACAACAGTCTGGATGGCCATTACCAATAACTCAAAAAACAACAGATGCTGGAGAGGATGCAGGGAAAAGAGAATACTTCTACACTGTTGGTGGGAGTGCAAACTAATACAACTTCTGTGAAGCAGTTTGATGATTCCTAAAAGATCTAAAAATCAACTTTCCATATGACTCCACAATCCCACTGCTGGGAATATACCCAGAGGAACTCAAATCACTCTATGAAAAAGATACCTGCACATGCATGTTTACTGCAGCATTGTTCACAATCGCAAAAACCATTGTTCACAATGGAACCAACCGTGCTGCCCATCGAAAGAGAACTGGATTAAAAAAAAATGTAGTATATAGACATGAAAGAATATTATGCAGCCATAAAGAAGGACAAAATTACGAATTTCACAACAACCTGGATGTACTTAGAATCTATAATACTGAGTGATCTATCACAGAAACAAAGAACTGAGTATGATATGTTCTCACTCATAAGCGGACTTTGAACAATTATCCTAATACCATAAGAAAAGAATTGGCAGTAGCGGGAAACTACTGGGGTTGGGAGGGGAGAGGCAGGATTGGCAGTAGTGGGAATCTGCTGGGGGAGGTGGGCATATCTCATCAACAGGGGTACATGAACATTTGTTTGCCTAACCCTGAATTGTACCCCACATCTTTAAAATTAAAAATTAAAAAACAAAGACCACATGAGTTAGGTACACTACATTTTTTAGACATAGTGAATGAAAAAATGCATGTGAATGTATATCTACATTCCACAGATAATTTCAATGTAATGAGTAGTTTTTACTGAAATGGTAAGTGATCAGTACAAGACTGTGGACATGTGGATTCAACTACATGGCACAATGTGGAGAAGAAATGTTGGTATTTTTGTCCCTTCAAACTTCTAGCTATTTGGGGTAGGAGTCTCAATGCACAAAAACTTTGCAGTAATAAAAATCTGAGACAAAGTTTTATTCAAGTTTTGTTTGTCTACAAAAGAAGTCAGCAGGAATTGAGAATGCAAGTGAGAGGGATAAAGATACAATAATTGATGAGAATTAATTGAAAGTTAGTTTATAAGCAGATTTGTTGAACCTCTGATAGAAATCAATATTAGAAATATATGTCAAGGCATGATATTTTCCAGTTTTTCTGAGCTGATCAAATGATCTATGTGATACTTGTTTCCTTCCTTCCTTCCTTCCTTCCTTCCTTCCTTCCTTCCTTCCTTCCTTCCTTCCTTCCTTCCATCCATCCTATTTTTTATCAAATAACATTAATAAGAGGTCTCATATGGCTTTTCTCTAGTGTTTAAACAGACAAGTACTACATGCATTCATATCATGAAACTTGGTTCCCTCAAATGTTGTTTGGATTAGAAAGGTCCGAGAATTTTTTTAAAAGTTAAAAAATAAGGCATCTTTCAAAACATTTGCCAGAATTTATCATCTCTAATTGACCCTCAAACTTCAGTGGATAACAACAGTTCTTCTGTATAATGAGCTCCTGGACTCATGTCCTTTTAATAATTCAGCATACAGGAAAGCACACACACGCGCGCGCGCGCGCGCACACACACACACACACACACACACACACAAACAGGTCTTCTGGGCTTACCCAAATATAGTCTCAGAAGAGAGCTACTACTTTGTCTTAGATAATTCCCAACTTAAAATAGATTTAATTTTTTTTATTTTTTGGTGTATCATGTTTGTTGAGACCTTGTGGAGAAACTGAATGTCACCATATTTCAACTATTGTGCTTATATTGCCATGGTTATAGTACATTTATTAAAGAGAATATGTAAAATTTATTATTTTCTATGTGTTAATATACAAAACACAGATGTACTTCACTTCTTATCACTTTATATCTAACCCACTTTTAGTGTTTATCTTATAATAATTTTGATTTTTATCTTAAATAGCTGAATTAAAATCAAAATGTGCAATATATATTAGCAGCCAAGCTTTACTTTACCTGGTAAAGATAATATATATTGAACATGTTATCTCTCTGATCAGAGAGTATAATGCCTGATGAAAGATAAAAGTAATTATTTAAGATGCACCTTTTATGCATTAGACTATGCCTCAGGTTTGTAAGACAAAAGTAAATTCTAAGCATTTAAAAAATCCACCAGAACAATTTACTACGGAATCAAGAGTCCTATAACTTACTGTCATATAATTAATAAGGAAGAGTCATCTACTTCTTCACATGTCTCTGTTTGACTTCAGCAAATGTACAAACTTTGACTTGGTCAAGATATAGTGGTTTCACACCATAAATATCAGTCTTACACTATCAAGTAAATGCTTGCATCAAATCACTTATCAATGATGTGAAATTCAGTTCTATGTATTCAGCACATTAATGCTTACTTGAAGCAGGTGACATGTATTAGAGCACAAGACTTGTGACTTAAATTCTGGCTTCAATTCTCAAAGCTCTAATATCTTCAGTAAGTTTTTCTATTATTCTGAGTTCCATTTACTTAAGAGAATAATCTCAATCTCAAAATGTAAATTTATGTGGATGTGTTGTGTGACTAGAATAATCAGATAATCCAAACAAGTTGACTGACACTTTATCAGGAATCAATAAATGACAGTGCTCCCTCTTTCTCTTATAAGTAGATATTATAACAAATATATCTGAAACAATACTATATTCCAGAAACACACAGACAGGCTAAAAATTCAAGAATTAGTTCGAAGGCAAAATAATTACAGAAATAAGATGCAGATAAATATCTTTACTTAATTTTGTAAACCAAATGATTTGGTGATAGAATGATTTTTTTTAAAGTGTATCTTCAAAGGAAAAGTGCGAAATCAGTTAAGTGTCTTGGAATCAACACCTAACAAAATTTTCAGTATTTTTTAGTTGTTTAAAAATTGTAATTGATTTTGTTGTATACATATTCATGTATTCAATTTCAGACCTGTAACTATCATAAATAAAACAAAAATAGTATGGAAATTTCCTCAACATGTCACTCACATATTGACAATATAGGAATCATAACAAATTAATTTTATTACAGAAATCGTAGTAAAAATCCAAATATCTCTCTACTTGTTTTTTACTTTTACTGTATTTTTTTTACTTTTAAATGCTAAATGTATCAGTCATTCAGTTTGCAATAAATTAAAATATGTTCCTTTTTCTCTTTCTGAGTTAATAGTGTTCTCTTTCAGATGATTTTGAACATCTAGAATTATGTAAAGAATATGCTAAGTAAAATCGTGTATAAAATGAATTGATTCTTACATTGTTATGGCTTAGGATATATGAAAGCATCTAGCCATGTATACCTGTATGAGCAGTATATTATATTATGCAACTCTTATGTATTTACTCTTAAATATATGACAAATATAACAACATAATTTAATCTTACAAACTACTACAACTATTTTTAAAGGAACATTATTTTAAATGCCAAGTAATAAAAATGTTGCTAGTACCATAATATTTAAAATATCCATGAAGAACATGAAACAATTCTTTACAAAAAGGAGTATAGTTTTAAAACTTTATTTTTATTAATAATTTGAACTCAGATTGCATTTGACCACAGATATGTGTGACATGTTCTTTAGTTTTCTTACCCTAGTTTATAAAAAAATCAATTTGTCTATTTTCAATAAGAAACTAGAAAATAATATTATATTGATTTTGAGGTTTTGATTGAAATAAACAGAATTTCGTTGCGTTAGCTCATTACAAAAGAAAAATCTATTTGAATGTTGCTTATCAGCCCCTAGCACAAAGGAAAGTCCTAAAAGAATACATTAGAACCAGAACTAAAATGGAATCCGAATCCGCTCTTCCTATCTCTATCCTCTGTAACCCTCTGGGCAATTTTTTTTCCCCTTCTTTCACTGAAGAACAAAGGTTTATGATTCCTACTTTATGCAGGAAGACACAACTGATCCCATTTTCAAGTTTATATCTCTCCATTCTATTTGTTTCTCTAATTCCCAGGGCAGGTGATGAATCTATTCTGGACTAGTCAGTTCTTTTCAAGAGAGCAGTGTCCTATTTTGTGGGTTTGGAACATAAACCATGTGCTTGGAGATTCCAGAGAGGTTAGAGTTGGGAAATCTCCCTGAATACCTAGCCAAGCAAACCAGGAAGAACCCAAATGGACAGCGATCTTGAGAAGGATACCCAGATATTTTACAGCATGACCCAGTAAAGAAAAGACGAATTCAAGACAGCAGAACCAATGACAGAAGAATTAAAAAAATAAAAATAAACAGAAAGAAAGGAAGCAGTATTACAGAATGGCAGTCTTTCACTTGTGTATTACAGCTGAAGTATTTTCAGTGTACTGAATAAAACCAGTGTTACAAGTGCCACACCCTGATAAACACTACTTTCCAATATGTCATCCTTATTGAAAAAATCAAATGAATTTATTTCATAAATTTTCATAATAATATATTTTTCTTATCATAAGCCTAGCAAAAAGGGGGAAAATAAATTAATTTCTTATGTATTACTTCTCCCAAATTATGGACATAAGAGACTGGATAAAAAGTTGGCTATATCTAATTTGTTTTATGCCTTAGATGCAGATCTCAAATGGTGGCAGAATAGAACTCTCAGCACACCATTAGCATAACTTTCATTCCCCTGTGGGCTTTCAGCTGAAAATAAACTTCAGTTGGTTTCCTTATCACTGTTTCCAATAGAAGAGAAAAAAGATAACTAATGTTTCAGTACTAGTAGACCTAGAAAAAAGATCAAGCCTCTTGCTAAAAGAACCAGATACCTCCTGCCAAAAAACTTATCTTCAAGGCTTATCAGAAGTTGTCTCAAAGCCTATCCCCGAAGGTAAGAATTAGAGGACTCTCTGGGCTGCCTTTGAGAAGACATAAATGGAGTGGCTTAACAATAGAATAAGTTGTAAAAAGTAACACTGGTCTTATCACAATTATCCTGATTTAAGAAAAGGTAAATGCAGTGTGTGAACCTATGTTAAATAGCATGTGGTTCATTTTCTCACTGAAGAGTAATATAATTTAAGAAACATCCAAAGTTATTAGTCAAATCATTCTACAACAGCAGTCTTAGTCCAATTATGCTAGAGTAATGGTTCCATACATTTGCTTGCATTATAAGTATTTGAAGATGTATACAATGGTTTGCTGTATGCCACCCCTGATTTTCTGATTCTAACAAGTTCCCAGGTGAGGACGATGGTACTGATTCCCCATCGATACTTTCAGAACAAATATTAATTTCAATATTTTAACTTCCTCAATAGCATCTTGGCTTTGGAATAATTGTTCTCAAAGTGTCGATGGAGAAATCAGTACCATCTGTATGCCTAACCCCAAATTGTACCCCACACTTTATTTATTTTTTCCTCTTTTAATTTTTATTTAAAATTGCGAGGTACAATTCAGGACTAGGTATACAAATATTCACCGTACAGTCACCCTTATTGATGAGGTGTACCTCCCCTTCCCCAGGCAGATATCAATCCTACCTCCCTAACCCCCACCCCCCTCCCCGCAGTTTCCCACTGTAACATCTGGAGATACCGAAAGAGGCACAGGACAAGGGGCTGGTACAAACCAAGCGTTTATTGGGGGGAGCTCCCAGGCGAGGTCCCGTGGTCCGGAAAGATGGGCTAGGGTAGTCACGCCCAAGGAAGGGTGGCTTGGGTTTTTAAGGGTGCTGCATCTGGGGGGGTATGGAGGGGCGCAGCGGGGTGGAGAGGCAAAGTGTCCAATCATCTCTGGCCCCGTGTGGCTGTTGCTGGGGCTGCTGGTGGGGTTGTTGGCAGGTGCATCCAGCCTGGGCTGGAAAGTTCCTGTCTGGCCCTTCTTGGCAGTTGGCAGCACGTTCTGGGAGGTTTCAAGTGAGATATGCGGATGTGGGCTTGGGGCAGAGCGGCAGATGGGGGCCGGTGGGTGGGTGGGCAGATGGGGGTAGGTGGGTGCTGCTTCCCTCCGAACCTAACACCCAGCACTTTCAATCCTTTTCTTATAGTAATATAGTAGTTGTTCAAGGTCCACTTACGAGTGAGAACATGCGATACTCAGCTCTTTGTTTCTGTGAGAGATCACTCAGTATTATAAACTCTAATTCCATCTAGGTTGCTGCAAAGTTCATGATTTTGTTCTTCTTTATGGTTGCGTAGTATTCCATTTTGTATATGTACTACATTTTTTATCCAGTCCTCTTTTGATGGGCAGCATAGTTGGTTAGTGCAAACTAGTTCAGCCTCTGTGGAAATCAGTATGGCAATTCCTAAAAGTTCTAAAAATCGACCTTCCATATGACGCCACAATCCCCCTACTGGGAATATACCCGGAAGAACTCGGGTCACTCTATGAAAAAGATACTTGCACACGTATCTTTATCACAGCATTGTCCACAATTGTACCCCATGCTTAAAAATAAAAAAATTAAAAATATATATTTATCTCTTAAGATTTATAGTGTATGCTACTTTCTTCATGGGGACAAACACAAGTGAAAAGTATAAGAACAGAAATAACTAACAATGAAGTAAAGATATTCCTTGAGGCTAGAGATCAAGACTAAATTATGCTACTTTTGAACCAAGTGTGCTAATGCCCTATTAGTTTAGTAGGTGCTGTTTTGGTGAAAGATAAGAAGTCTAACAGCATAGGTGTGTGATCTCTGTTAATAAAAAAAATACAAAGGATATTTAGAACTACCAGCTTGCATAATGTACTGTCTCTTATAAATTATATTGTAAAACACAATTCAAATTTCAGCTGGGAAACTTGTTAAATGTCAGTTTCATGGTATTCATTCCTGGATGTTTAATTATATGCTTCACCATTAGGCCTTAAAATTTATTTGTTTAATATGCAGCCAAGTGACTCCTGTGAAGGGAGCTAATAGACTATATTCTGGGATATATTGTCCCTAAATAACACTGTGAACCATGTAGAAAGAGTCGGGTTATTCTTTCATTTTACCGATGAGAAAATATATTTGAAGAGATAATGCTTAGTCCATTGTCCAGGCACTGGTGTGTGTTAGTTTCAGAACTTAAACTGAAGAAAGACATTAGCTTTGAGTTCCATGCTTTTATTTACCATATCACATTATGTTTAAAATATGAGAGAAAGGAGCATAAGTAAATCCAGCCAGTAGTGATACAATGTTATTTATTTATTGGTACTTTGTCAATATCATTTACTATTCAGAATCTGAGACACATGATCTTCTCAAAGAGCAATTAGTCAAAGATGAAACTATTTTAAATTTACATAGAGTGTAAGTGATTCTGTCTCTACATTCTGAATCCCTCACATATAAACCTCACAGGGAAAGACATATTTAAATAAATTCTTAAGAAAAAAGGAAAAACTTACTGAAACGGCATGAAATATGAACTGTTTTCTATCTGCTCTGCTTAGACAGTTTTTTTTCTTCTTTTTAGTTATATTAAATAGATCTGGTAAAATGCCAGTGGGGAGTACTTAATTTACTTAATAAATCCATATCATTTACATCAAGCTAGTTTTTAAGAAGCTTGTAAAATTTCTAGAGTTTTCATCAGTTCTATATTTATAGTTTGAGATATATTTCATCATATAAAAATGTTTGGAAAATATAAATATTTTATTCTAATATAGAATATTAAGTTTCAGATAGAATTAATTTCAAATTTTAGTCCACTTGATCTCTTGATTCTTAGGAAAAAAGTTGATCTACATTTAGCCTCACCCAGAAATGAACTTTCTATTTTCTTTTCAGCAGCCCAGAGTTTAATTTCATGCATATTCGGATACTTTGGGAACTTTGCTAACAATTGAAACTGTGAGTGCAACAGAAACATTTTCCAGCCCTCACCAAGGATATGGGATGGATCAAAAAGAGCTGTTAAATGATTATTAAACTCTTATATCCCTATAAGCTTCCTCTGATTGGCTAATGAAAAAAGTATGGTGAAAATAATTTTTCTCTGTTGTCAGGCCAGCATTATATGTGAACTGTTTCAACTAGATTTCTTAGCAGTTTCATTTAAAAAAGGCCATTAGGAATTTTTCTATGCACTTTAGTTTATATGCTGCTTAATTATAATGGAAAATTAAGAGTTTCCTTCTGGCTTTCTCAATTATCTCCTATTCTTGAATTTCTATTTTCCATATGTACTTAATATGTCATAAAGTCATAGGTAAAAACCATATTCACCACATGCAAGAAAATAATTATGTGTAGTCTCCAATCAATACCCACGGCTTGCACACTATGTGAGAATTTTGTGTTTCACAGCTCTACATAGCAAACTGAATATGCTTTAATCAGTTTTGTTTGCATAGGCTTTAGATTCCCTTTTTAAAATTAGCATAATGAACAAATAATTTCTTCCATCTCTTGTCTCCTAGAAGAGTTCATTAAACTGATTGCATTTATCATGTTAAAGAGGAACTTTCATTTCTAAGAGTAACTTTCATTCCACCCTAACCCTGATTTAGTTTCATAAAGTATAGCACTTAAGACAGAAGAAACACTTTTAAAATGCCCAGGTTTTTTTTTGTTTTTTTTTTTTACTTTTCTATGTAAAACCTTTTGCCAGCTAAATGAACTTCCCTTACTAAGCAATGCAGTGCATTTATATAAAATCCTCTATGGAATAAAATGTTAGTTTATAAATCCTCTTGCTTTCTAGTTTATGGGAATATCTTTTTTCTTTTTCCATACAACAATAAAATAGTTACCTCTGGAGGTTGAATAGAATAAATTACTAGAAAATATTTCCTCAAATAAAGTCATGATTTGTTGTTGTCATTATTGTTAATCACAGGATGATTAAAGCACTTCATTTGTACTCTTTGTTAGTGTTACTTGAAATACTCTCTTGCTTTTACTGTTGACATTGAACACCTATGAAACCTAATGAATACATATTCTTGTTTATATTATATACTAGAGTAATATGATTCCTAGACTCTGGCACTAACTTTACTGTCCTCTAATATTTCTAACTTAGCAGATGTCCTAAAACAATTACTCTTACAGCAATTTGTACTTTAAGTCATCAAAATTGTATTCCTCAGTACTTTGGCAGGGTGACTTAATTCAATTTTTAATTTGATTGAATGAACAAAGATATTGTACATAACATTACAATTAATATACTGACTTTTTACTGGTAGAACAAAGAGTTAATAATTTAGCTACTATCTGTAATTTTTGAAAATCAGAATTTTAAAGGCTATCTCTGGCTATCTCTATCCATTTCTAAAACTGAGTCTAGACAAGATATTTTGGAAAATATGACAATATATACAATTTATTCACATACAAAGTTGATCAACTAAACTAAAAATTAAGAAATGATTGCAGCCGGGCTCGGTGGCTCAGCCTGTAATCCCGCGCCTTTGGGAGGCTGAGGTGAGTGGATTGCCTGAGCCCGTGGGTTCGAGACCCGCCTGGGCAGCGAGACCTCATCTCTACAATAAATCAAAAAATCAACCGGGCGTGGCAGCACATGCCTGTAATTCCAGCTACTTGGAAGGCTGAGGCAGAAGGATCGCCGGAGCCCAGCAGGTCGAGGCTGTGGTGGCCGGGAGCGGCCACTGCACTCCAGTCTGGGCGACAGAGTGAGACTCCAACTCAAAAAAAAAAGAAAGAAAGAAATGATTGCTTAATATCCACATAAATTGTTAGAGAACCCACTTTTTTCTTAGTCATGATATATTTTTGAAAATAATTTTGCAAGATTCTAGAGTCCCACGAGTCCCTTATAGCATGAGAAATAATTTGTCTTTTAGATAAATAAATATACTTTTCTTAGAGTTTGAAAATAAAATTATATTTTCCATGCCAGTATACCTTCAGCTTATGCACTCAATTCAATTTAATAGACATTTATGTTTAAATCATGATACTCAATGGTGTAGGGAATCTCTAGGCATAAAAAGCTTGATCTCTAATTCCTAGGAGTTTATAATCTTAGAAATAATTAGAAATGCTTGACTCCAATGATAATGAGCAGCAGTTAGTGATTGTGAGTTTGAACAACTTCACAATCACCTGATACAAAATTGCCTATGTCATGACCAATATTCAGAAAATTATTCTGAAAAAGATGTTTACTATGTTGCATGTGACTAGTATAGGCTTACTTATTTATTTTGTAATCAGACATGGAAGATTTTTTTCCCCCTATGTTGAGGGTGTTTCCACCTAGCTTGTTTTATTTCCCCATTTAAAATCCCTTACAACAATTCTTTTTAAAGTGTACCTTTTGAAGAATTCATATGCTTCCTTAAACTGAATAGTGGAAATTTTTACAAATCAGTATGCTTTACTTTCTTTTTGTAGGATGAGGTAGGTGGATTAAATTATTAGAATTAAAGTTCATTTTAAATATTTTTTAAATTACTTTAGCTTGATGCTAAAAACGTCACCCACAGACCATGCCTGAGAACATTTTAGCAGGTCAATGAGGTCCAAACAATGTTCATAATATCACTAAAATGACATTTGCCCTTTTCACTATTTTGACATTGGCATTCATGTTACAAAAGCAAAGGCAGATTAATAAGGTAGGAATTAGGGTAAGACAAGTGAGATATTTGCCAAGTGCATAATTTAGAAGGCTGTCAAAAAAACTCAGTTATCAAGACAAATAGTGTTTAGGTGCAATATTTTTAAAATCAAAATTAATTCAAAAAGCCGTGATGAACAAAACAATATTTCAAATAAAGACCAATGCCATGTTGAAACACACTGGGGTCTAAGAAAAAAGTGTTTAGACATTTCAATATTTCAACTATAATAATAGTCTGAAAAAAACAAACCATTAAAACATACATAAAACATATATACCTTTAAAACATACATGAAATACACACACACATACATATATGCACATATAGAAAATACATGCACATATACACGTGAATGTTTTATTTTTCCTCAGGCTCCAATATAGCTTGACAAGTTGTCAAATCACTGGCAATTAAAGCTACTGAGGGCCTTCACATGAATTAAGGCAGTGGCACAAAATTCTATTACTTGGTCTTTGATTTCTTCAGGTACTTGTAGAAAAGAATTGATTTACAAATAACTGTCTTCCATGAAGCATATTCAACATTAATCCTTGAATATGCATACTTTTAATATTCTGTGTAATAAAACAGGTACTATATATAAAGTAATGCATATCAACATCTGATTATTGTTTCTAGGAACAAAAAAATTGCATAATTATTTGAGGTGTAGACTCAACTGACTTTTTTTTTTTTTTTTACGGAATACCGTTTTTACAGGAATAGATGGCTAATGGAAAACAGCATTTTTGAGAATTGAGTAATGGCAGAAGAGTCCTTGAAGATGAATACACTGAGAAAGACACATCAATGGAAAACAATGACATAATTTGTTCCCAGTGACACAATTTAAGCCACCAGGGAAATATTAGATTTTGGAGGAAATTTTTATCTACCACTATTTTGTAATGAATTTTATCAACATTTGGAAAAGCCGTATGACAAATTAGTCAATCTTTTTAGAGGATAAATACATAATTTTTGGCAAAACATCTGTTAAAGTATATGATAGGTCAATGGACTTTCATGTAACAAAATATGAAAAGTTCATTGATATAGTTTCAGATTTAATATGTATTTAGTCTTTAAGAAACTGCTATTTGTACAGCTTGGGTATAATAGCAAAGAAGAATTTCCATGATTATCTGGAAAGTTTCTTAAACATGCTTCCCTTTTTCACTTATGCAACCACGTGAAATCACTTTTATATACTTTAGCTAAAGGAAAATATCTCAAGATATTGAATGTAGAGGTAACCAGAAAACTGCAACTGTCCTCTCTTAGGCCAGACATGGAAGAGGTTTGTAAAATCCATACCACCTTTCTTATTATTTATGTTTTTGATTATATAGTTACTTTCTATAAAATATATAACAATTATATTGACATTTAATGGTTTATAATTACATTTAAAGGAATTAATTACAATAATTTTAAAATTCTAAGTTCTATTTAAAAATTTTAATTAAATGTAGTATCTACACATGGCAGCTGGAGAAATTGATGTAAGATGAAGATGGAAAAGTTGGTAAGATGAAGTTTACAAAGAGACTGCCAGAAAATCCTAGGAGATTTTATTTCTTAAATAAAGAAGAGGCATATTCAGAATTTTCAGAAACGTACTCCTCTTGGTCACTTGAGACATTAAAGGGAAGATACCGATGATGCATGGAAACATGTAAATAACTGCAAGAATTTAGGTGAGAGGTGATTGAGACCTGTACCAAGTCAGTATCCGCAGGAAAATAAGAGGAACATATAGTAGATAAAAGGTATCAGAAATAATTTAAAACCAAATTGTATAGAGTTGATTAGGAAGAAGAAATTTTGATAAAAAGCTTGGTTTACTGGGTAGATGGAGATATTATCTGACATGTAATATATACGACAGGGTCATATTTGGGTGACTAAACAAGAAAACCTTTGAGTATGCTGAAGGATACCTGCATAACAAACATTTGTATACCTAACCCTAATTTGTACCCCACATCTTTAAAATAAAAAATTTAAAAAGAGAAAGAAAGACAAAGACTATGAGACACTCAAAACAAGTAGAGAAGGCAAATTATATATATCTGATATTCCAAGGAAAAGATCTGGATTGGCATCAAGGAGTTATAAGTCATTAGGATAAAGTGAAAGTTGCAGTCATGAAAAGGACAATTTCAAATAGTGAATTTGTAGATCAAAAAAAACACAGAGGTCAAAATTCCATACATTACCAACATTCGTGTTATTCACAAAGAAAAACAATGTTTCTTATTCAAATATGCCAGAAGTGATTTTCACATAACCAAAGCATGCAATTAAAATGTGCAATATGAAAAAATTTTTACAAGCCAATCTGATTTAGTTCATATTTTAAAAGTTGCATTTTTTTTCTTAGAGGGCCACTATAAATTTTGCTATGAAAAATCTTATATGATTCTTTTGAAAAAATTATTAACACAAAATATTTTTTCCTTTTTAAATTTTTCTTGCTTTGTTTTTATTTATTTATTTATTTTAGTTAGAGTCTCACTCTGTTGCCCAGGCTGGAGGGCAGTGGTATGCTCACAGCCACCTCAGCCTCGCCTGCTCGGTTCAGGCGATCCTTCTGCCTCAGCCTTCCAAGTAGCTGGAATTACAGACATGTGCCACCATGCCTGGCTAATTTTTCTTGATTTATTCGAGTGATAAAGTCTTGCCAAGTTAGAGTGATAAAGTCTTGCCCAGGCTCGTCTTGAACACCTGGCTAAGGCAATCTTCATCTCGGCCTCCCAAAGTGCTGGGATTATAGGTGTGAGCCACCGCACCCGGTCTCTTGCTTTCTTTTTCAAACCTGTTTCCTTTTTCATTTCAACATTAAGAACACAGAAATAGTATTTGCTTACAGTTGCTACAAGCAGTTCCTCTCACAAGTCTGGTAATATGTATTCTGTGCTCAAAATCTACTGAGTTCTTTGGTAAAATGCAGATTCTTCAGTCCTGCCTCAAAGCAACTGAATTTGTTACAGTTCTCATCATAGTGGTCTTGTTTAATAAAGTTCCGAAACCACTGCAACAAAAAGTCAGTTTTGTTTTTATCCACAGAGACCCTATTTGCATTTTAATACTTTGTGAATAGTCTGGGTATAGATTTGAACCACTGGTTTGTATACTCCTCCTTTGTGACATCTACCACATTTTTAAACTTATTTTAGTTTATATGGCTTTTGCCTTCCTGGATAAGATATAATCTCAATGTAAAATGTTTTATTCATTCTCTTAAGTCAGTTCCCAAAGAAAACAGCTCCTACGAAGTACTCATACATTAAGATAGTTTACCAGGGTGTACTCCCCAAAACCTTATCTGTGGGGAAAAGGAAAAAGTTTGAGGGAGAAATAGAAATGCAATAAAGTTACAATAAAGACCCCAGTCCATCTCATGATGTGCAAAGGAGCTGAGAGGGTCTTTCAGTTATTGAAAATTAAAACAATTCAACTGACTATTCGTACTCCCTTACATTTTGGATTTGGAAAATCCCAGGAAAAAAGGTGTATCCTTGAGTGAAGCAGCCATCATCAGCATAGGTCAATTTTTAGGGAGGGAATAAACTGTAAACTATCCATAGCTAAAATCCCTGGCAGTAGCTAAAAAATATGTGTCTCATCCCTAAAGTTGTAGTTTGAATAAAGAACTGTATAGTCCACTACAAATATCAACCACAGGAAAAAGGTAACTTGTAAACCATTCATCTACAAAAGCATACTCACTCATTTATTATGAAGGCATTGCTCAAAAAATTCCTTTCTAAACTTCTGGTTAAGAGGGAAAAACAAACAAACAAAAAGCAAATATGGGGAGGAAAGAGTTTAGAGGAGAAAAAGAAAACACTTTAGGAAATAATTTTTAAAAGATTTTAGAGAAGAAAGACTTACAGAGGTTGTGAAAATTTTTATTTAGACTTTTTTGTTTTTTAATCCATCTTGAAGGCAGTATATATATATATTTTTCAGTGTGCTAAGAATTTGTAATAATTTTTGCTGGTGAATCAAAAGTGCTGCAAATGATATTATCAGGAAGAGTTGGTATAAAATCTGATTTTATTCAATGTGAATATTGTATAAGTAAGGTAAGCAATTGAAAATGTCATTAACTCTTCCTAAATATAGAAGATGCTTTTTCAAAAGTATTGTATTTCATATTTCTTTTCTTTTTAAGATTTGACATAGTTGTTTCATCTAAACATTAGTTATCAAGCGTAAGTTAGGTTTAAGGTAAATAGATCTATTCCTTAATATTTTTTATTCATTGAACACATGAATAAATCTGTTATAAATGCTATGAGTAAAGTTCTGTGTTGGCTCTCATGATATTATAGCATATTGGTCACAAAGTTGTTGCTTCAATGGCAATGATTCCCAAATATCACTGACTTATATTTTTGTATGTCATAATAAAAATGGACTGCCAAGAAATGAAATATAAGTACACAGTCAATTCTCTTATTTGTATGATCTATTAAACATAAGATGATTTTATCAAATTGCTAAAATGATTTCTAAACATTTTTCTTTTCTTTATTTTTTATTTTTTTTACTTATTTCATCTCAGATTAGGAACAATTTCTGAGCTGGCAATTGGATGATGGATTACATTTACATTAAGACTGTTCTATGAAATATGTCTTATCTAAGAAGAGGTGAGAGAATATAGACCAGTAAACTGAGAAATAATACTGGAATACATACCTGGATGTCTGCCTGGGGAAAATGGTAGTTAATCTGAATGCTAAGCGTTAAACGGAATTAAAGAGAAGAGATGACTTGTCTGGGACATAGAAAGAGGTAGTTTTTCCAAGAAGAGGAAGCAATTTGTACATATTTCTGAAGAAATAAGCAGAAGAAATTCAAATCCAAAATGGCTCTCACCAGTCATGTTTTGGAGTTTGGATTTGTCATTAAACCAAAGGAGAATTTTAAGAATGGAGTAACATAATATTTGAGTGAATTATTGGAAATATTTTGAATAGTATGTGTCTTTTATAGAAAACACCTATGCTTTGGTCTTGAACAAGATGCATGATAGTATCAGTGACTGGAATGGAAACATCAAAAGCAAACAGTTCATAGAAAACAGACGATGGCCTTAGTTTTGGACAGGTTGAGTTAGAATCACTTCTGGAATATCCAAATTAAACTGTATAAAATTCAGTTTAAAATGTATGACTACAGCTTAGGAGATATTTGACCTAAAGTTACAGCTATACATTTTATCAACTAAGGGAGTAAATGAGATTACCGAGAAATAGTATATATACAGTGAAAAGAAAAAGACATCTGAGAAAAAAAGTTGACCAAAGATCATTGAAAATATTAATATATTCTACTTGAGAGAAACAACCATCAACATTGACACAAGATGTGCAGTATGCAGAAACGTTGAAACGATTCATTAAAAATGTATTTGAGTACCTTGGGATGAAAACCACAAACCTGAGGCACACCAAGTTTCTGGAATAAAGAGCAAAATAAAAATATCTTTAGTCTTGTTTACCTTAGGCAAAAAGAATATAGAAAATTCCATTTCAGTTACCTCTTCTGACATGATTCCAAAATAAAGCATCTGTTTATAAATCAGTGACTTTTTTCAAGGAGAGAAGAAAAGCATAGTTAGTGGAGATTTGCAAAATTACTTGGGAACTTTCAAACAAACCATACCTACAGTGACTAATTCCATCCTTTTCCACCCAGTAAATATATTCAAACCATTAAGATTCTGACACGCTAACTCTAAATGCATGTTGTAGTAGTATTTTCTTCCCGCAGTGATATCTCTGAAATAACAGTTTAATTCATTGTGAAAATCAGTTTATTTCTTCAACCTTTTTTGGGATATGAAGAAGAGTAAAAAGTTAGTCTTTGTCTTCAGAGATCTTTGCTATATAAATACTGTGGAAAGAGTCACACATTAGATACTAACATAAATATTAACTTTGGGAGAAATATAATAATAAAAATTTGTTATTGGAGTTATAGAATGAAATTATGAACTGTTTTGAGTTGTCATTCTGCTCCTAAGTGACCTTATGAATTTAAACAAGGCACTTAATGTTTTGGGGAATTCAGAGTTGTTGGACTATCTATGACTTTTTTCTAGAAGGATTTGGTAAGAGCAATATACATATCTCTACCTTAATCCTTTTTTTGAAGGGGAATTTTATGTCCATGCAGCCATTCTTTTAAGAGTTCATTTGACCATCTTTTGGGAACTTCTGGAATAAGTGACTACTAACATCTTGTCTACTTACTAGTCACTTCCTTCATCTGCAAGATAGGGAGTAAATGCAACTTTCTGGACTGTGAAGGATAGTATATAATTATATAAAATCCACTCTATGTTTTAAAATTGTAGTTTTAATTTTCTATGTTTTTTCAAAAGATAATATAATTTTGGTGCAAAATCTATTTGCAATTTATAAATCTAATGGCCAATAAAAGATGATTATAGATAAAAGAAAATGTAACTAAATAAATTACTTTTTATTCTGGCAATAAAGGGATATTTTAGACAAACAACTTTTAGTTACAAACTTTAATAGTGCATAGTCGCTGTATCAAGAATATTTTCTTATCTTTTTTCAAGAAAAAGTAATCTACTCTAATGGATATTCTAATTTTTTTATGCATACCCTTCCAGCCAACCAAATCATTCAGACCTTCATACATTTATTGAAAATCTATTATATACACACCATTATATAATAATGCTCTTCTGAAAAGAGCCACCATGAATACAAATTACTCCTCACTAAATGCTAACAATGAATTTGCTACAATGAATTAGTTGCTACTTAGGGACCCACAGGGAGATATGCCAATAAATATAGTACCACTTTTCTACTTGTAAAATTCTAAGTATTTAATTTGAAACATTGATTCATTCATTCTATGAAAATGTATCTCATTCGAGAAGAAATTATTATTATAGGGTTGTATTACCTTTTATTTCTTGGGCTTGATATGGAATATTTAAGGATATGTGTGTGTGAATGAGGAAAAGTGATACTTTGAATTTATATTTGGCTGGCTTATGTGTGCTCTAAATCTTGTTCATAGTTCATCTAAAATACTAGAAATGTCTTTAGAATATTCAAAAATTCTATAAATAATTAGCATATCCTTCCCTTTAAGAAACAAGATAACATATTTTTGTGAACTCTAATTCAAAACATGAACACAGTCAAATCGACCTATAAAATATATAAATTCTCTATCTATATGACATAATGTTTAAACAAAGAGATCTTAGAGCAAGAAGGAAGATGTATTTCATATTTTAATGTGGAAACTTATACAGGTTTTCAATTGTGTTTTTCATGCAGTGGTAGAAAATATTTACAGTGCCATACACAATAATAATAGCGAAAACATTGTGTGAGTCCTTTCTTTGTGCCATATGCCACATAAAATAGTACAAATATATTATTCCATTTAATCATCACAGTAATTTTAGAAAATAGATATTATTATTATCCTCCAAAAATGAGGAAATTGAATTTTAGATAAGAATTTAGGAAATAATCTGAGAAACTGACATTTGAATCTAAACAATCCAGATTAGTTAACCATTGTATTTACTTCTACCTGCAAAAAAGATATATTTATTGCAAATAGATATTGGGAATCCTGCAATGTTTACATTTCTTTCAATAAAAATTGCAAGTGAATGACATCTTATAAACACAGATATCTCTATAATTAAAAGTCTCTCTCTAAGAAGAGCGATAACCAATTACATTAATATGAAAAGATAGATTGAAAGTGCCAGGATATACTGGCATTGTGGATTTTGACAAATATTTATTTTTGTTTTGTCACTTTGTTTGTTAGTTTGTTTTGTCCTTTAGCAGAGATTTTTATGGCATGATTCTTAATATTGAATAAGTGCTCTACCAGTGGGGGGTTTTGAGCTTAACATTCAAGATTTTTTTTTTTCGCTTATTGTAAAAAACATGACATAAAAACCGTATAATTTTGTTTTATGTACAAACAACTAGGAAAAATTTAAATAAATAATTAACATCTACTAAAATTGAGATAGCATGTAATATGTGCACATTTGTATGGTTTGCTTTGGATACAACTAAGAAATCTCTAGTGGTTTTTGCGTTCCATAAAATTTTTGTCTTTAGTTGGCTATGGTTTTCAGTTGCTGCTATTCTTGATTATAATTATAGATTAGTGTTATTTTGCCTTCACAATCAGCACTTTAATTTGTTGTAGGTTTGGTTAATTATAAAGTGATGCATATTTCCATTAACAACCCTTTTAGAAACATAATTTTTTTAAACGGGCTTTTAAGAAGTGTATGCATTGTGGTTCAAATATGAATGATTTGCACCTCCATTACTAAAAGAAATGCAATTATAATTTCAAAACAGTGTTAGAATACAGTGATACTTCATTGGAAAGTAGCACCAGAGATAGCAGAAGATCCTCTTTTAAAAAACCTTCATTGAAAGCTACTTGAGAATAACCCATAAACTAAAACTA
The DNA here is from genome assembly GCF_000164805.1 of Carlito syrichta. Classification (NCBI taxonomy): domain Eukaryota; kingdom Metazoa; phylum Chordata; class Mammalia; order Primates; family Tarsiidae; genus Carlito; species Carlito syrichta. The sequence continues at coordinate 134,394 of NW_007258196.1, read as the reverse complement.
CTTTCACCATCTAATTGTTCTAAATAAGTAATGATAGACTATTTCAAACTTTATTCAAATTCAATTTATATGTTGAAATGTACATCTTAGCTCTTTCCAAAAGAGATGTAAGATAGCAGTAATACATGTATAATAAAGTTGTTATAGCATAATTTAAGTATAAAATTAGAATTGAGGAAAAATCATACTTAATATAATTATTATAATTAGCACCAAATTTGGTTTGAGAATATACCCTGATTTTGAGCAGAATATTAAGAACCATGTCTTGCCCAGATAGAGTTATTTCAATTAGTTCATTTGCACAGTCTATTGATCATAAAGGCAATAATATTTTAAACAATGATATATATGGTTATAGCATTAACTAGAATAACTACTCCTGGACAATTAGAAAATTATAAAACCTCTTTTAAAGCTACAAATGTACTTTACTGCTACTGGCAAGAAAATATTACATATCTGTGGATAATATCCCATCGCTTTTTGTAAAGGAAATGTTTGTTACTTTAAATCAGAGGATTTCACTAAAAGATCAATTATGCTACATTTTTAGTTGAAAAATGATACATTTGAAATTTTTATTTCCTTGACTAATTACCTTTAAAATTACTTCCTTTTTTATTTGGATTTTTAAATGAACTGCATATTTTTCAGTATTCTTTACCTGTTAAGGTACTCAATTACTTTTATATTTAAGATATGAATTTTATATATTCATATATTTTCTGCTATATTTACGTATTTTCCAATACACCATTTAGTTTTGTATGTAAAACTTGTTTGAAAGGTTGTCAAAAATATTGACCTTTCTCTTTGAAATCTCTTTCATTGTTTTTGTGTTTAGACAGCCTCGTTCTAGCCAATGATCATTACATATTTCCCTTCCTATTTATTTTATTCTTTATTTCTCCTGAAATAATTCTTTCTGTGCTGACAGCAGCTGTGAGTTTCAAATCACATAATCACCAGTTTTCCTGGGCATGAATCAATCAAAACAGACATGGCCAGAGACTGGAACAGGGTCCCACGAACCTCTTGCCTGTCACAATTTACTCATCCTTTATTTGCTCGTTGGTAAAAGGGTGGATGGGACTGATTTGGGGCAGATTCTGCCTCAGGGGCCCGGGGCAGAGACAATATACCAACTTATATGAAGAGATTTAAATATTTTAGTTGTATGACTATATAGGCATGCACTCACAGATTGTCAACCTTGGCTGACAGGGAGGACATTCTAACTTGATTTCTGCTTTCTATAGAGAGAAAAATTCTCTCATTAAAATCAAATAACTCACTTTCTGCATTGGTGTTAATTAGTGGAAAAAACATTCACGAGGGCTTCATTGTTAATTTTGTTTCTTTTTTTTTTTTTTTTTTTGCATGTGTGTATTTATGTTCTGTGCGTTTTTTTTTGTTCTTCCTATGCCCAGGCATATTGATTTTTCTTTAATAGAAACACTATAGAAAAATTTCTGTTATAGTAGGATGATAGACTAAGTTTTCTAGAGTTAGGCTCTGTCATGTTTCCCTCATTCATTTTAGAAAATACAAAAAGAAATTATAGATATCTAAAACGGTAAGTTTTCATTTTCTTGATGGTTAGCCCAATCCTGACTAACTACTGGGGAAGGGAGTTTTGGACTATGAATCAAACAAAGAAGGATTTTATTAATATTCATGATGCTGACAAGTTACTTAAACTAATAGCTTTAGTTTTATATCTGGAAAATGGGAATAATAATAGTTTCAAAGTGGTGTAAACATGTACGAGAGCGTGTATAATTTACTTACTGCAAATTTTTATTTATTCTATTCACGAGAGTAGACATTGTATATATTTTATGTTTATATGTTTGAAATGAAATGACAGCTAAGAAAAGAAAAAATGCTACTGTTTTGGACAGTGCTTATTATTAAATCAACATTTACTATCCTTCATGTGTCTCATTTACATTCATCAAAAATAAAACTTCATTGGAAAGAATTATATCTTCCCTGAATAATCCTAATTGTTGGGGGAAAGCTTTACAGAGCTCAATGAACTTTGGATATTGTTGTTTTAAAATTCCAGGGTATTTTCTATTGTTCATTTTGGAAAGAAAGCTTGCTCACAGCATGATTCACTTTTCTTAAAAGAAAACACTGTATATTCATGAATCCTTTTATTGAGAATACTTTTTAGACATATTAAGCACTGAAATTAAGAACCAGGTATGTTAGTTCATGTGACCAGTGGCAGCATATGAAAATACATCTTTGCAAAGAAATATCCAGATTTCTAGTCATTTGGTAACATATGTGTACGTAAAATTATACTAAATTATTATTTTATTGTTGCCTATGATTCCTATATATTTAAATATCTCTCTTAATTAGAACTTATTTTTATTTTCCTCAGATTCTGTATCATAACATCAACTTTTCACTGCAATACTAAGGTTTGAATATCAAAATATGTATATTCCCTGAAAGAGATTCCGAATACTGAACCAAGTGTTTGTGAATCCCAGCCAGTCATACTATGTGAGGTGAGGTTTGATAGAAGGTGAAGTTTAATATCTGGATGTGACGTAATATACTATAGTTGCCCAGGTTGAACTTTTGTCAAAGCAAAATAAGAGGACCAAGTAAAAGATTAATTTTCTACTTCTCTAGAGATTTTCCAAAATCACATTATTTTTTTAAGTTGTGAATATTTGCTCTAATATTCACACTGTATTTTCTAGGGTTGTTTTTTGTTTTTTGTTTTTGGTTTTCCTATTTTAACCAATTGTCTTTGCCTAAACTAATTTTACAAACAACAACTTTACTTCTCATTAATATTTTAATTCTTAATATCTTTCAGGGATAGTTTTTGAAAGCTGTTTGGTTTTAATTTCTCTATGTCATAAAATTTATATTTTTTTGTATTTCTTGTTTATGATTTGCTGAGAATTTTCTTAAAGTTTATGTAAGTGAATACTAGGATTTTATCAAAGACTGATTTCCTCTTAATTTATATAGAAAGAAATTTATATGGTATGGAAATCAATTCCCAAATTAAGTGTGTCCTACTTGTTTATTATGATCCATAAATTCTATTTACATTTCTTATTTATTGCACAAAATAAAATCACCACACATTTGCCTCTAAAGAAGTGTCCAGGAATTTTGATAATTTTTATTTCATCCTTATGATTCATAGACAATTTCAGGATTAAGAGCAAGTGAGGAGAATATAATATTTGCTGATAATTATTAAAGTTAATGAATGATGGATATAGAGAGATGCATTATACTCTCTTCTCCATGTATCCATGTTTGAACACTTTTATCATGACAAAAAGAGCAAAGAAAAAAAACAACTAAAATGGGTTTATAACAAAATACTTACCATAAGTGAAAGGAAATGAATATGAAAATACCAAGAGAAACTAAAATATTTGTAAACGTTGAAAGCATTATAAAATCCTGCATACTAAATCTATGGTTGTGCTGTATCTGAAGTAAGCCTGTCACAGATGGTTTCAAACATCATAGAAACTGTTATAAAAAATTCTGCAAAACTTAGCACATTTAAATTATACAACCCATTTATTACATCATTCATTTGGCAAATCTCAATGTCATAAAACATAGTAAGTTTCTACATTTGTGTGTGTTGTGGAAAAGGCAGTAGGAAGATGGGGAGAGAATGGAGGAAAACATATGAACTCAAAATAGAAACAATGGTGGCCCAACTTAGAAAAGCAAAATAAAAAGTTGTGATTGGATGATTTTAAAGTTAGGAAATATGTGTGCTATGTAGGGCATAAAGATTATCTTAGCTTAGAGTCTCAGAATAATTCATTATTCATTAAAACACATTAAATATGAGTTCCTTAAATATGCTCACAGCTGATAAGCTTTTATAATAAGTATAATTATTAGTTATTTTTTGAACATTTTACCTGTTTTTGTCAAACTCTATGACTTACTCCTTTTTTAAAAAAACAAAATGGGCCTTATTGAGATAAAGAATAAGTAGTAGTCTTATTTTCTTTCAATGGCCTTCTCAACCTAAAGACCAACCAGTTATGACCATTATATGTTTTCCACCAAGCATGAGATAATGGTTCTACCTTACTAAATAAATAAACTATTTTAGGGAAGAGTTTTTATTTAAGTATGCTAATGATATGGTGTTTGGATTTTTAAACATTTTAGCTTATTTATTCGTATTATTTTAAAAATTTATTTTAGTGTTGTGGGGTACAAGTAAGGACTTGCTACATAAATAAATTATGTGGAGATGAAGTTTGGGCTTCTAGTGAGCCCCCTTCCCCACTATTAGTGAACATGGTACCCCCAATAGATGGTTCTGTGCCTCTTATAGAGCACAGTGTTTATTGTTCCTACTTTTTTGCCTGTGTTCCCAATGTTTAGTGCCCACTTATGAGTAAGAACATATGGTGTTCAGTTTTTGTTTCTGTGACAGTTCATATAGAATGATAGTTTCCAGCTGCATTCATGTTGCTTCAAAGAACATGACTTTTGTTTTTCTATTGTGTCTGTGTAGGGTTCCATTGTGTATAGATACCATATTTTCTTTATCCACTTCACTTCTGATGGGCATCGGGGTTGGTTAAATGTTTTTATTATGTTTGTTTTTTTTTTATGAATAGTGCTACATTAAACATAAGCATGCATGTGTCTTTTGGTAGAGTGATTTTTGGTTCTCTGGGTATATTTCTAGGAGTGAGAGTGCTGGGTTAAATGGTAGCTCAATGTTTAGTTATTTGAGATAATGTCACACTGCTTTCCACAAAGATTGAACTAGCTTACATTCCCACCAAAAGTGTAGAAGCATTTCCTTTTCAACAACCTTGACAACACCTGTTGTTTTTGAATTTTTAATGATAGTATTCCTAACCAGTGTGAGGTGGTATCTCATTGTAGTTCTGATTTACATTTATCTGATGATTAGTGAAGCTAGGCATTTTTTCATGTGTTTATTGGTTACTTAGATGTCTTCCTTTGAAGAGTGTCTGTTCATGTTCTTTTTCCATTTTGTAATGGAGATACTCATTTTTCTCCTGTCCATTCATTATAGATGGACATTATTCCTTATGGATTCTGTATGTTAAGCCTTTGTAGGATGCATAGTTTGCAAAAACTTTTTCCTATTCTGTGGGCTGTCTCTTTACTCTCTTGATGGTATATTTTGTTGCGCAAAAACGTTTTAGCTTGATACGGTCTAGAGATTCTGGTTCATTTTTTGCCTTGATAATCTGTCTAAAGTAATTAGTGGGGTGTTAAAGACTCCAACTAGAATTGTATGGCTGTCTATGTCCTTTCTTAGTTAATAGTGGTTTTTATAAATCTGGGTGCTTCTATGTTGGGTGCGTATACATTTCAGATGGATGTTTCTTACTGGTGAATTGAGGCTTTTATCATCATGTAGTCGCTGTTCTATTAACATTTGGCTTAAAGTCTGTTTTGTCTGACATAAGAATAGGTACTCCTGTCTGTTTGTTTTGGGTTTTTTTTTCCCATTTGCCTGGAAAATTTGCTGTCCATGCTTGTTATTGCTTTGAAATTCTTGAAGATAATTTTTTTTAATTTCTAGAAGTACAGCTTCATTCTTTCGTGTGGACAGGATGATTTGTGTTTCTACTTTCTCAAGTCTCTCATTGAATGTCTTTGCCATCCATAATCTGAATTTCATGTCTGCCATCAGGGACAGGTCATTCAGGATGTGTTCCCTTGCTTGGGATCTGGGGAACCCCTTTGTGCATGGTAACTTTTTAAAGCTTTGAAGATTGCTGATGATTTTCACCAGTTCTTCCTCATCTGTGAGGGCAAACTCTTTTCTTCTTATTTTTTGTTGTGTTATCTTTTTTATTAGATAAAGTTAGAACTACTGGGGTGGCAGTTTTTTTGTTTCTTGTCTTTACCTGACTTCCCTCCTCTACTCAACCGGAGGGAGGGACAGTGGCAGTGGTGCCAGGAAAGATGGTGGCGGGATAGTATCTGGCACTGGTATAGTCTGGTGGGGGTGAAGCAAATCCTTCTCTCTAGTTTCTCCCTAGTTCAGAGACTTCTTTACTCTGCTACACAGGCCTCAAAGGCCCTGGTTGTCCTGGAGCTCTTGCAGCTGCCTCCTCAGCCCATGTAGAGTTGGCAGGTGACCAGGTGAGGTCTGTGGCTCTACTCTGGCAGAGGTGCCCTTGGAACCGTGGAGTGTCCTCCTCCTGTCTAGGTGGGACTCCCTCTTTCACCCACGAGTAGTAAAGAAGCAGTTGTCTTATTAGTGGATAGTTGGTATTTCTCCCTAAGTCTGCAGGTTGGCAGGTCACCATGCTGAGCTGAGGTGCCCCACCTCCTAATTCCTGACCTGTTGTGTGGGAGAGGCTATGGCAGTGATGGTGGTATCTTGAGGGCAAGCCATGTCTGCAGATTTTATCTTGAACACATAATGGGTACTGCTAGAGAAACATTCCCCAAATGGACACATTGCCCCTGCTGGGTGCCGTAGAGGGAGGCAGAGGGGAGCACCCAGGCAACACAGATTTTCCCCACAGAGTGTTTTCCATACAGCTTCCCTATGAGAGGGTTGGCATCTGCTGGCACAGGGGCACCCTGGAAACTGGGCTTCCCAGGGCTCCACATGGATCCCACTGGTACCTCTATCCCAAATTAGGGCAACTCTCTGTCCTGGCCAGTGCAGGAAAGATGAGAAGGCAGGTACTGAGCTGTCTCTTCCTTAGCTGGGGCTGCAGAAGCTTGTGAGAGGAGTGTAGAGAGAAAGCTGTCGCTTTCATTTACAATTTCTCAAAAACTGGTTTCACAATCTTGTGAGGGGGCCACTTCTATTCCTATTCTAGGAATATCTGAGGCTTACAACTGTTCACCCTCCATGTCCCCATGTGACCATCCAATAAAACTCAATTTGTGTTTTCAGGCTTTCCTCAAAACTCTAGTTCACGCTTTCATATAGGTTTCTTTGCTGAGAGTGGCAATCATACAATGTCTTTAGTCAGACATTTTGGCCCTCCGGCACCCTAGTATTTTTTTGTTGGCTGGTTCTTGTTTAAATTTGTGTGCTTCTTCCCTGGTTGAATACTTTTAAATATTATTTAAATCTATGATCAAAGATCTTCTTACAGGACGTTGATTTCTTTCAGAAGCCTGTTGTTCAGTTCTCCTAAAGGAAACTCATGGCTTCAGAAAGCTGTGTGGATTTCAACCATTTCAAATAGCCACAAGAACAAATTTCAAAGGTTATTAAAGAGGCTTAGGTTGCTCTTCTCTGAGAATCTTAACAAATATTATTGATTCTCATCTGCTTCAGTGATGTACTTCTGCTTCAAGGTAGAGGCATGGGACAGATGACTTTGAAAAGTTCACTTCAGCTCTATAGTTTTAAAAATACATAAATAATCTTGATTGGAAATTATCTTCCACTTTTTAAAATACAGTAGATTCATATTTGAAATATAATGTCCATGGTTCCATACATTTGCACGTTCTCCGTTTTAAAATACAGTGTTCTAAAAGTCTATCAATTACAGAGAAAAACTATGTCTTTTTTATTCCTCTCTTGCTTTGAATTTTAAAAAATTGTAATTCATATGAATTCAGCGTTAATCTCAAAGTTCATTCAACCAAAACTTTATTCTTTCAAGCTAGTCAACAATTGTTTTAACTCATTTTCTTTCTTTTTTTTAAATTTATTAGGAAAGAAAATAAGTTTTCCCTCTGAATTATCTTCATAAATAGCATTACAAAGGCACTTATTTCTGATTTACTTTGAGTTTCTTCTTCAATTCATGCAAATTTTCACTCCCAAATTTTTACAAGTCAGCTGGTAAGCATCATAAGAGGAGCACTTCGACATATTTTCTGAAAAGTTAAAATACAATGTGGCTTACCTAAAAAGACAATAACAACAAGAAAAGATTTGAATGTTTTCCACTAAGAAAAATGGTCATGATGAGGTGGGTGAGTGATCTACTCAATTAGGAAGTGGAAATCAAAACAAAACTGTAAATTTTTATAAAGAACTTTTTTTTGGTCTCATTGCTATTGTCATTTGGCTATGTAGGTTGTATACTGCATTTGTAATTTAAGGCAAAGATCTTCACTAGTTGACTTGTTGCCTCTTTATAGGATTGAACCACAACACATTTCACTGATGAGTTCAGAACTTCCAATTGAATGACAACATTTAAGTAATACTTTTGCCACTTAGTAGCTGATGTCTTTAACCTACATTGTTTATTATATTTAGAACTCATTAAAAAACACTTAAATCATGTGACACATTCTAAGCCAACTTGCAGCAGATCCAGTCCAAGTCCTTAGGGAGCTAACAACATGGGGCAGTTAATTGTACAAAACTATTCTATAACAGTATGGTCTAAATAACACCCACTGGATTCAAAGGTGGATCAGGGAGCATTTCAATTATATTCTGGTTCTTTCATTGAAAATGTACACAATCACAGCTGCCCTGGAAAAAAAATCAGAGAATTATTTTGGGAACACAAATAAAAATGAGATTGTATGTAAAACTCCATCATTAACTAAAGAACACTGATGCTTCAGGATTTATTAATGACTCTTTTAGAATGTGAAGTATTTTCTTAAAAAAAAAAAGAATAAATATGAATTACCTGGCATGAGTCTTTGCATGTCATGTGCTTTCATATCTTAAAAGGTTAAATGGATGGGGAATGAAAGTGCCTGGAGAAGGGGATCACACCTCACCAATAAGGGTACCTGCATAATGAATCCTGAATTGTAACCCACATCCAAAATAAAAAAATAAAAAATAAATAAAGTGTATTAAAGGGAAAAAAACGAAAGTAGCAGGTTTTAATAATTCTGACCAAAAATATGGTTTTAACAAGTATAAAGAGATTTGAAGAAGAAAGTGGCAAAAAACATACTACATCAACTGACGAATGTTGCAAAGGGAGGAGATGCATGGAAGAATTATAGAAATAACTGAAGAATTTCATCTTTCTAGATCAGAGTCTCCTCACACAAACTCAGAAAATACTACTTTTTCTACTGGCCTTAGGTGAGACCAGCTATCGTCTTCTCTACAGTGATGCTAGATTGAGTTGCAGAATTGAAAGTGCCAGGTTCCAGAATCACATGTTTTGTGTGCCTGGATGGCAGAAACTATCTTAGATTGATGGAGTGAACGAAAGCCAAGTGAGTCTTCCTTTTTTTCAGTCTACTGTGGACTTGGACTGAGCTGTCATGGGAGTTTTAGAGGGGCAGGGCAAAAGGCATAACACATCTAGTGGAGGAGTCAATAAATGTTAGCTTATTTCCACCGATATAGAAGAAGGTGAAATCGTGAAGCAGAAGGAAATGAAAAAATGCACACTTTCTAATAACATTATGCAAATAATTAAAACAACAACATATAGCTAACTGTTCACAATGTTCAAGTGCTTCCAAGGCAGAGTTCAGTTTAGTAGCAGGAAGTTTTTTTTTCAACAAATGGCATTCTTCAGCTTGTAAATTTCCAGTGGAAATGATCAACACTCAGGTGAGAGTGGGAATAGTGATAATAAAGCACTGTGTCTGTTGCCATTCCAGCGTTCTGAGTGACGTAGGCACTTGGGTAGGTACACTAACCTCTCAGGCCACCTGGCCATCATTAGGAATCGAGGCCAAAGTGTGTTATGAGTGTTTAAGTCCAAAACATAGCCAAGCTGCTCCTGTTACACCTAGAAAAAAAGGAATTCCCTAAAATCTAGCTGGGCCATACTGTGAGGAAAGAAACAGTTTTATCTAGATCTGATTAGGAAGACAAGTAGGAGTCAGCCACAGCATTTGAATTCTGAGTTATTGAGTCGAGATGCAAATTGTTCCTCTTAGGAAACCAATGTATTTTACTCTGTGCATTAAAATAGGTGAGAATTTTACCTCATGTAAAAATTTAGAACTTTGTAGGACATAAAAAAGAAAAATTTATAAATGGAAATGTTGTAAAATGTTTATGACCTTCTGTGTGCTCTACTTGAATAATTATACTTTTTTCTGAAAATTTAAATAATAGGAAAGTCAAAGTATACTTAGATATTTTCAGAATAACTAGACCAGAAAGCTGTGTCAAAAATCACTTGCTAGAAGTTAGGCAATACTCTTCACATGGTTTCCTGAGCTCAGCATTTGTTTCACAACAATACATATTCCCCAATGTGAAGGAAAATAAAAAACACACAAAGAAACAAAAACCTGCTAAAAAGAAAAGAGGCATATTAAAATTGATGATATAATCTAGAAAATACCTTTAAATAATTTTAGGTTTGACATTCTAAATTGGTAATTTTTCATTTAGTTTACATGTAGAAGGTTCTTACTATTTGTTGGCTTACAATAAAAAGTCAAAACTTCAATATAGGATGGAATCTTATGGGAAGAGTTAATTGTTTAGAAGTTTTATTTCTTGAACTTTAAAATTTCATTACTGGTTAGAACTTTTTGCATTGTATCTTTATGATATTTGGCAGACTTGAATACACAGGACTACAGCCAAATCTATGGACTAGCAGGAAGAAACAATGAAAAAAATGAGCTTTTATGTCTTATGAGGTTTGTATTTGTCTCATATTTTATTGGAAATAGGAATTGACTTAACTAACATAAATGTATTTAAAAACTTTTTATTGAAATAAATTATATAGGTAAGGAAGTGCACCCAATTATAAATCCTGATGAATTCTTGCAAATCAAACTCACCTTTGGAATCAGACATAGATTAACAATGTATCTCATATGTCACCCTCTCCCTGTCCCATCACAACTATCCTAATGTCTGATCCCATAAATTGATTTGCTTGCTTTTGTATTTTGCTATGGTGGAATAATACTTATTTTATTCTGGTTTCTTTCGTTAAAAATTACATTTGTGAAATTCATTGATATGTTTGTGCTTTAGATATTTATTCTCATTGGTAGAGAGTATTCCATTCTACTCTACATTAGTTATCTTGGTGGTTTCCAAATTTTTGCTATTGTGGTTAATGTTGCTATGAAGATTCTGTTAGATGTCTTTTGATGGATATCTGGGTGTGCTTCTACTAGACATATACCTAGCAGTTTGATTACTATGTAATATGGTTGGTGTATGTTTAAACTGATAAGAAACTGCCAAAGGGTTTTCTTATTTTACTAAGTTGCACTTCTATGGTATAACTTGTTCAATATCCTCATCAAATGCTTGACACTCTCTCTTTGTAATTTTAGCTATTCTGGTAAATGTATTCAATTTGTGATTCAGTAATAACTAATGAAGTTGAGCACCCTTTCTGAAGTTTATTAACAATTTTAGTTTCTGTGTGTGTGAATTGTCTGGTCAAGATTTTTGTCCTTTTTCTATTTATTTTGTCTTTTTCTATTGATTCATGTGATGTTTTTATATAATCTGATTTTACCGCCTTTGTCAGTTATATGTACAGTAATACACTATCTCTCCTGAGTTGCCTTATCATTTGTATGATGAAGTATTTTGAAGAACAGAAGTTCTATGTTCAATATTGTCCAATTTATATAGTTTTTCTTCTCTAGTTAGAGTTTTGTGACCTGTTAAAGAACATCTACTCATTCCAAAGTTATAAAGTTGATTTTCTCTATGTTTTATTACTTTAATTTTCACACTTAGTTCTGAAATACCCTTGAAATTTTTTAGAAAGAAAGAAAGTCTTTTCCATGTTTAGTACCTCAATTTAGAAACACACATTTGTTTACTCTCTTAACAAAAACTTTTAGAGCACATCTACATTTAATTTATTTAATAATATTCTTCCCTTTCTTTGGTATGAGTGTGCTTTAATAATTGTGTGATTTGCATGAGTACAGCATAGAAAAGAAAAATAAGTATATCTCATCTCAGGTCAATTTTAAGAAGCATCAATAAATATACAGCTCATTAAGGGTTCTTTTTAAATATCACCTAATGTGAAACACAACACATCATTGCCATGAGCTCTTAACATTTGCAATTTAATTTAATTTACAATTAGTTAAAACTATTTGTTTTAATTAAGCTACCATATTTTGACATGTTTAAATGACTATAAAAGACTTAACAAAAGGTAATATTTTCACTTCTTTAAATCAGCAGATATTTTTCTATTACAAAACAAAAGTCTGTTGATCTTACTCTTAAAAACTTAACAAATTTGTAGAATTTAAAAAATAACATTTTATATTATTCAGACTGTGATACTTATAAAGACTGAAAATATAGAGATGAATTTGGGTTAATATAGCAACAACTATTCTCTTGAGAGAGATATTATCTATATTAATTTAATAACTGTATATATGTATATATGATATATATATGTACATGTATCATGCATATATACATACACACAAACACAAATTTATATATATAAAATATAGCAATAAACTTTCTCATTACATTTTTTAAAAAATCATCAAATCACACTTTTGTGATTACTACTCCTGGGAAGGAAAACATCAGATCAAGCGATCATATTGGAATTTTTTTAAGATTGCTTATTAGTGTACTTCTGATAAAAGAGAAATTGAGAACTAATTTGGGATATATCATTCTTCTTTAGTGTCATTAGCTTCAATTTATTTCCTTTCTTTCTTATGTCAAGCAAATATCAAGTGGTGCTAATTACATGATAAAATAGAAATTCTTAACAGTGACCACTCAAAATTGTGCCATTGTGCACACTCTTATGAGCAGTCTTCCTTATATATTTCTCTGAAGAAAAGCAGAGAAATACAGTGAGAAAGAAAAGAGATTGAGCAAGAGAGTAAGAAAGATAGCATCCTCCATCTATACAGTATCTTGTTAATTTTGAATTCCACTTTAAGAATTCAGATTCTTCTATAGACAGTATGTAATTTAATTTCTCTGATATGCCATAAGAAATAAAGTGGTAAATTATGTTTAAAAAAATTTATATGAGCAGTTACTAATATTGCTTTTTTTACACACTTACATTTTAAGGAATCTAAAAATAAAGAAATAGTAACATGACAGAAGGTAGAATAATGATTCTTTTTAGTTTTGTTTTGTTTTTCATTGTCATGATGAAAGAAATCAATCTTAAAGCAATTAAGTAGCTTGCCAAAGACAGTATAGGGCCACCAATGCCACAAACACTTACTTATTAAATCAACTGGTATCCTCTGCAGAATCTAACATAATAGGTATCCAATTATGAGTTATGACTGCATTGTTCCCAATCATGACTAGCACAGGGCCTGGCATTAAAAAGACACTTAGCATTTATTTATGTCAATGACTTTATTATCAATGTTGATAAATATGAATGGATGGTCTCAAGGTATCTGCAATTTTACCCGGGAATGGAGGCAGCATTTGTGAGGTAAGAAACATCAATAATTTGTGACATCATTTTTAATAAAAAGTATATAAAATTAGTAATGTAAATTTGGAACAAAAGTACATATTTATTATGAAAGAGAAAATTAAATTGTAAATCAATTCAACCAATTTTAAAGGAGTGTATTAGTATTCTGTTGCTACTGTAACAAATTACTTCAAACTTAGTGGCTTACGAAAATGCAAACTTATTATCTTAAAATTCTGGAGGTCAAAAGTCCAAAATCAATTTCAAAATATTGGCAAGTCCATGATTATTCTGGAAGCTATAAGAAAAAATATGTTTCCTCACCTTTTCCAAGCTAGAACTGCATTTTTGCATTCCTTGGCCTGTGGTCCCTACTTTCTTCCTGAAAGCCAGCAGAATAGCAACTTGTTGGAATCATCACATTCCTATTTTTTTTTTTTTTTTTCTGTGCCAAATCTCACTCTGCCCCTCTCTTCTAAAGGCATTTATGATTGCATTTTAGGCTCACCAAGATAACCGAGGATACTCTTGCATTTGAAATATCTTTAGATTAAGCATACCTACAAAATCTCTTTTGCCGTTTAAGGTACGATTCACAGATTCTTGGCATCCAGACCCAGATATCTTTGGGGATCATCATTTGGTCTATCAGTAGGAGACAAATTAAAATCATCACAAACATTTTAACAAACGCCATAATATTTGCATGAACTTCTGTTTACACCACTATAATATGGTTTCTGCATCTTTTGACTGCGTACTGTTTGATTGATTCTTCATATAACAGCAATTTTATAATATTTTTGACTAAATAGAATACACAGACAACTCAATCTTTCCTCTAGCACAGTTAATCAAAACATGTTTCTTTTTTTTATTATTATCAATTGTTAGGATGTCTAAAATACATGATTCCACACACAGACGTATACATATTTTTAATTCAGGTTTCAGGTTGTGCCTTATAAATGTCATAATTTCAGTAGCTATTTTGAACAATTTATATTAAAAAATGAAGCAATTATAATTACATACTCTGCAGGAAGGGGCTTCTGTTTTGACTAGTTGTTGATAAGGACCAAATTTTATACATTTGAGGTTGGGAGGAATTTTGCACAGACCAGTTTCTGGCTTCATTCAGTTCTTGTCTAATACGCCCACATTTCCTGTGCTAAGCATCACAGGACATATTCCTACAACCTAGGCTTTTGTGATATGTTCAATGCTGTACAGTCAATGTTATGAGCACATGAATTTCTAGAATTCATCCCTACTATGTGCAGCAATATGGTTTGGATGTTTGTCCCCTCTAAATCATCAGAGAGATGCAAATCAAAACCACATTGAGATACCACCTAACCCCAGTAATCATTAATAAAACAAACAACAACAGATGCTGGCAAGGATACAGAGAAAAAGGAATGTTTCTACACTGCTGGTGGGAATGCAAATGTAATAGCCTGTAATAGTGTGCTTGACATAAGTAACTCCATTTTGTAACAGATCCTCCATTTTAACCCAGAGATGACTCCACTGCATAACCTTCCCATAATCACAAGTTGTAACCTTCCTGTAATTACAAGCCCACATTCTTGTTCCCCTCAATGCTTGGAAACTCTCTAATTGCAAATTCCATAGCTATCTGTACCCTTTCGCAACAAAATGTTCTGTCAAAAATGTAATCATAACTGTACAGCTTTGGTGGTTTTTGCCTTTATAAACTCCCTGCTCTCTCTGTTTGGGGTTGAGAGTTCTTTATGACACTAGCCTGCTCTTGACTGGTGGCTAATAAAGGATTCAAATTCGACTCTCTGTGTGTTGGCAGCTTCTTTCTCACAACCTGGCTATAACATTTGGAGGCCTCAGTGAGATTCTCCAAACTTGGGAGGCAGCCTCGCTCCAGTTCTCCCCAGCTTAGTGAATAAGTTATAGGGAAGGTACCCTCTGAAGATATTCCAGGACCCCATAATCTCTCATCTGACTTGGAGGGAGTTTGAACGACTGCTGACTTCCCATCACCTCAAAAGAATTTGAGTCCATCTGTACTCTCATGACAGGTAAGAATCTGTTCTGTTTGTGGCCATAATTCTGTTTAAGGGAGTCACAGCCTGACAAGGCTGTCCCTTGGACACTGTTCATTAAGCCAAGATGTTGACTGAATAGAGTCCCAGTTTAGTTTCTGATTTCAGTGTTAATCTGCCTTTACTGGTTTTCTGATTTCAGTTTTAATTTGCCTTTACTATTTTATGGCAACATGGGGTCTCAGGCTTCTAAATACTCCAGTCTTCTGGACTGCATGAAAAAGAATTTCTCTGTTGGATTTGCTGAGGACTATGGTGCCTGTCTTTCAAAGGGCAGGCTCCAGACTCTCTGTAAGGTTGGCTGGCCTTCGTTTAATATTTGATGGCCCTCCACAGGGTCTTTGAATGCTCATGTCACTGAGTCTGTTTGGAAGGTTGTTATAGGGATTCCCAGTCACCCTGACCAGTTTCCCTATATCAGTCAATGGTTTGGTCCAAAATCCACTTCATGGTTAAAGGCATGTTCCCTTGAAAACCCCAGTTGTGCCCTTATTTCTAAACCTCTGGCCCGTATACCTCCTTTTCCATTCTCTCTAAATCCTATTTCCACTGGATTGTATCCTGTTTTACCCCCTTCTACCGAAGATACCCTGAAGATACCCTTGAGGACCCGGCTATCTCTAATTCCAATCCTCCACCTTATAATCCTCAGACTTCTTCACCTACTGTCACTTCTTCCACCTCCCCTGTGACTTCTCCACCTTTGGCTACCCATCTCCATTCTTGGACCTATCCAGCCCCTCTCCTTCCCCTCTGGGAAGTTCCTCCTCTGCAGGGGGCAGATCAGACTAAGCGGCTCTTCTTGGTATATGCGCCTTTCCCCACCTTTGATCTGTATAATTGGAAGTACCAAAATACACCATTTTTCAGAGAAGCCATAGGTTCTGGCTTCTCTAATGGAATCAGTCATGCTCACTCATCACCCACCTGGGATGATTGCCAGCAGCTCCTTTTAACCCTGTTTACCTACCTCTGTTCTAGCCTCAACTGCAAGTACACAGGAAGAAAGTCAGGAAATGTTAAATAAGGTTTTTCCCTCTTCTGGATCAGATTGGTACCCTAACAGGTTGGCATGGTCCAGGGCATTACATACCTATCACCAGACTTCATTAAAAGGTTTGAGGGGAGCAATCTGGAAACCTATCATTTTTTCTAAAACTACTGAGATTCTCCAGGGTCACAAGGAATCTCCAGGGACATTTCTTGAACACCTTCAGGAGATTTTTCGTACCTATACCCCATTTAATTCCTTGGTCCCTAACAATACTTGAGCTATCAATTTAGCTTTTGTGGCTCAAGCAGCTCCAGACATCAAAAGAAAGTTACAAAAGCTCGAGGGCTTTGCAGGAATAAATATGTCTCAGCTACTTGAAGTACCCCAAAAGATTTTTAATAACTGTGATGAGGAGAAACAGAAACAGGTGACACAAGAGGAGGATAAAACAGCCAGACGTCAAGCAAGAATATTGGTAGCTACCTTCCAAGTTCCCCAACCTGACTTGAAACTGCCACACCAGAGAAAAGGGAAAACTGAGAAAGAACAAAAGGGGACTGAGCGCCCCCTATTAGCTAAGAATCAATATGCGTATTGCAGAGAACTTGGTCATTGGAAAAAGGATTGTCACCATCGCTCAAAAGCAGACAACCCCAAGCCAGTCTTGGTTCTGCCCTCTGCTGGGGGAACTGAAAATAACTCGGACTGAGGAGGTTAGGGTTCTTTTTACTTAGGCCCCCTTAACCACCACTATCAGGAGCCATCCAGTCCAACTTTTGGTGGACACCAGGTGGAAATGTCGGTCCTAAAGTCACCATTGGGACTTGTGTCAAGCAAAACAAATCTCAGTTCAGGGGGCAACAGGGGCAATTACCAACTGCACATTTACTTCTAATCAAACTGTTGATTTAGAACAAAAATGGGTCACTCACTCATTCCTCAAAGTTCCGGACTACCCGTTCATTTTCGTGGGCTGATATTTGCTTCAAAGTTAATAGCTACCATTGTATTTTCTCCTGAAAAAATGGAAATGTTTGTTCCCATTGCCTATCAGATGCATTTAACTGTTCTACTTTCTGAAGAATACCTTCTAACTTCTTCAAATTCTCCCACTGAGAACATCTTGTCAAATTTACTTCTACAGTTACAGTAGGAGTTTCCTTCAGTATGAGCAGAGATTAACTTGCCAGGATCGGTGAAACATCATCCTCCGGTCATGGTGAGTCTGTTGGCATCAGCCACCCTTTTTCCCATTTGTCAATACCCTATGAGTCTACAGGCCTGAAAAGGAATTGTTCCTCACATTAAAAAACTCTTAACAACTAATATTTTAGTACCATGCAAGGTGGCATGTAACACTCCTTTCTTGCCAGTAAAAAACTAGGAACCTCTGACTATCGACCAGTTCAGGACTTAAGGGAGGTGAATAAGCAGGTTGATATCATTCATCCCACTGTTCCTAACCCACACATTGCTCAGCCTGCTTCCCCCTCAACATCGGGTGTGCACTGTGTTGGATTTAAAGGATGCCTTCTTTATTCCTTTGTCCCCTGTCAGTCAATCCATCTTTGCTTTTGAATGAACAAATCCTGACTCAGGGGACATCACTCATATGACTTGGACCTGACTGCCACAAGGGTTCAAAAACTCCCCCAACTCTTTTCAGGAAGGCCTTGCAACAGGATTTATTGGGGGTCTGTGCCTTGTACCCTGAATGTACTTTATTCCAGTACATAGATTATCTCCAGCTCATGAAAGCAGATTTAGACACTTGTTTAAAAGGTTCTAAGGCTCTGTTACAGCTCCTTCAAGACTTGAGCTATTGTGTATCAACTACAAAGGCACAACTCTGCTGGACCAAAGTCTCCTATCTGGGATACCAGCTGAAAAAAGGTAAGTGAACCCTAACCATGGCCCAGAAAGAAGCCATCCTCCGAATCCTCATGCCAACCACAAAAAAACAGGTACGAGAATTCCTGGGGGTGACAGGGTACTGCCAGCTGTGAATGCCAGGATTTGGTGAAATTGCCAAGCCTCTATACATAGCCATAGCAGGGGATTAGCCCCTATAATGAACTGCTATTGAGGAACAAGTGTTCCAGCAGTTAAAGATGACTTACCCAAGCTCCTGCCTTAGCCCTCCAAGATCTTACCAAGTCTTTCCACTTGTTTATTCATGAACAATGGAAAATCACAAAGGGGTTTTTACCAGACCCTAGGATCCTGGAAGTGACCAGTGGCTTATTGGTCCAAAAAATTTGATTCAGTGGCCTCTGGCTAACCATCCTGTCTTTGGGTCATCGCTGCTACAGCTGTACTGGTTAAGGAAGCAGATAAACTGACTTTCAGTCAAAACCTGGCTCTAACAGTTCCCCACACTGTTGAGACTCTGCTCTGGGGAGTCTCTGGCTGCTGAACGTCAAATACAATATCAGAGTTTCCTACTTAACCAGTCTCAACTAACCTTCTCTCTCACTTAGAACCTCAACCTAAAGACCCTCGTGTGTTTGCATCGGAGCTGGCTCTTTGTGGTCTTTCTCTCTCTCTCTGTCTCTCTCTCTCTCTCTCTCTCTCTCTCTCTCTCTCTCTCTCTCTCTCTCTCATTAGAGTTCTGGGTTTAACAAACCCAGCAACCTTACTATCTGATGATAATCCAGAAACATCAATTCATAACTGTGAGAATGTATTGGACTTCTCTCAAGTCAGCCAAGCTGATCTTTGGGACATTCCTTTAAGCCAGGCTGATGCTGAGGGAGTTTGCAAGCCTGGCTCATGATGTAATCTGATCACAGTCCTTGCACAATGGCACATTGGCTCAAAAGGCTGAGTTAATTGCTTTGACCCAGGCACTACAATGAGGAACTGGGAAACAGGTGAATATTTATACTGACAGCAGGTATGCTTTCACTGTTGTCTATGTCCATGCCATGATCTACAAGGAACGAGAACTTCTGACCATGGAGGGTACGACTATAAAGAACAAAGAACAAATTTTAGCCCTTCTAGAAGCTATATGGCCTCTCAAGGAAATAGCCATCATCCATTGCAAAAGACACCAAAAATCAGACCACTCCGGAAGCAACCAGGAACTGCCTGGTGGATCGGGCAGTTTGAGTTGCAGCAGAACTTCTAGTTGAGCCCCTAACTATTCTGATAACTAAAACTTTTCCAGTTCCTTCTCTCCCCAAACAACCCATCTACACCCAGGAAGAAGAGAAACAAGCAGCCTGGCAGGGGCCCACAAACAGCCTGCAGGATGGTGGGATGAAAACTCTAAAATTGTTTTGCCTGCAGCCCTCGGGCATCCTTTGGTAAAACAAATACATCCCATCACCCACTTGGGAGGTACTAAACTGAGTTACTAAATCACTATTATCATATCAATGACTTAAAAACCTAGGTGCCACAGCAACTGAAATGTACCCTGCCTGTGCCCGAGTCAACACAAAACAAGGCCCAAGGACATCAGATGGTATCAGGGCCCGAGGGTTAAGCCCTGGAAAAAAATGGGAGGTAGACTTTACTGAAGTAAAGCCCCCACGTGGGACACATGTATCTGTTAGTATTTGTAGATACTTTTTCTGGATGGGCAAAAGCTTTTGCCACAAGAAATGAAACTCCTTTCACAGTTACCAAGTTTTTATTAAATGAAATTATTCCTAGGTTTGGGCTCCCTCTCTCTATTGGCTCTGATAATGGCCCTGCCTTTACCTTGTCCTTAGTTCAACTAGTTATTAAAGCACTAAACATTGACATAGAAAACGTAAGAATGAAGAGGAAACCAGAGTGGAAAGAAAAAATGGTTTTAAATGGTTGTGTTTAAAATATCTCTCTTTAATTAAATATACACAAGCATGTGGCCATGTTAACCCATTGCCAGACTTCTTTCTATGATGTAGGGAGGGACCATGAATGAGGATTCCTGAAGGTCAAATTCCTTGGCTTTACAGACATTTATCATCCCTTACCTTAAAGGAATTTTTTTCTACGTATTTTCTACATCAATAAATCAGGTCAATAATAAATACAACATATGCATCCTACAGAACACACTTTAAAGTGTGTTTTTTTATGCCTTCATAATTTTCTACCAGACTCTGATCATTTACATTCTTGTACATCATTAGCACATGTGTGAACTTCAATCATCTCAATTTCTGTCTACCTCTTGATTATTTTATGATCCTTTCAAATGCTTTTAGCTAGCCTCATTAATTTGAAATAACTAGAAAGAAAGGTCTCCTTGAATTAGTGAGTTATATGAGCTGTAGAGTTTTCCAAAGGAAGCATAAATTTAGGACTTTAAGCAGTTGCAGTCACAGAAAACTGCTTGACAAAATACTACTATGTAGTGCTCCTATTGGGACATATTTTACCAAAGAGGTTGGGAATATTTAAAAGGAACATGTTCCTGTTTTGTATAAGTTTTAAGTATCTATAAGTAGATAAAATAACTGATCATTCTTTTATGTTGATCAGAGATTTCCCAGGCAATATTTCTTATCACTAATTAGCTTTAACCAATCTGACTAAAATACCCACAAACTTCGCTTAACCAAACTTTAATCAGACTTTTGTTTTATAGAAAGTTATCTGACTTTGCCCCCCTTGTGCTAAAGCAAGCATAAGAATAAGGTCTAGTATGCCACATGCTTACCCAACTTCACCCACAATCCACTCTTTTTTAGCCTCGTTTACTCTTTTTTATAAGGAAAATGTCATTTCTGTTGATCCTTTGAGTTGATATTATTTCTTGAAGCCTAATCAGAGCATTCTCCCTGTTGCAATATTCTTTTAAATTAGTCTCTTCTTGTCATGTTTATGATTATTTGATACCTTCATAAGTTATTTGTTAATTTTTTCCATTATGTTTAAAATTCTACTTTCTCCAGTCCACATGATTACAAGGTTAATATTTTTCATATCAATAAGGTTTTATTTTCTTTATATACTGAAGTGTAAACTTACTTGTTTTATTGAGATGCATTTCACATAACATAAAACTCACCATTGCAAATACGTGTACAATTCTGTGTCTTTTAGTTCACTCACAATGTTTTACAGCTACATTATCTAATTCTAGAATATTTTTATTATTCTGAAAATATACTCCACACCCTTTGATCCTTCCACATTTATTTCACCTTCCACCGTCTCGAATCATTAATTCGCTTTCTATTTCTATGTATTTGCTTACTTTGTACATTTAATATAAATGGAATTATATAATGTGTGGCATTTTGTGTTCCACTTCTTTTATTTAGCATAGTGCTTTTGAGTCCATTCATGCAGTAGCCTGTATTAGTGCTTCCTCCTTTTTTATGGCAGAATAATATTTTATTGCATGGGTATATTACTATATATTACATCATAAATAGATAAACATTTGTGTTTTATTTTCTATCTTTTGGCTATTTTAAATAGTGCTGATAAATATGTAGGTGTTTGCACATTCACTTTTAATTCTTAGGTTCAAGCCTAGGAGTGGAATTATTGGGTCATATGATAAGTCTATATTTAACATTTTGAAGAACAGTAAGTTGTTTTCCACAATGACTGAGCCATGTCATTCCTACCAGCAAATTGTGAAGATTTAAAATTCTCTTCATCCTTGTCAAAATTTATTATTTTCTGTTTTTAATTGTTATAGTAATTCTAGTGAATATGAATTAGTGTCTCATGGTTTTAATTCACATCTTTCCCAGTGAATAATTACATTGACCATCTTTCTGGTGTCTACTGACAATTTTTATTTCTTTTTGGATAAATGCCTATTCAAGGCTTTGACCGTTTAAAAATAGAATGGTTTTCCTTTTTCTTATTCTGTTGAAAGAGTTACTAATACATTGTAGATGCTAGACTTTTATCAGACATAAAGTTTATAAGTATTGTATCCTATTCTATGGGTTGGTCTTTCACTTTTTTGTTAATGTACCTTGATGTACAAAATTTTTCATTTGTTGAAGTTCATGTTATTCTTTTTTATTTTGTTGGCTTGTGTTTTTGTTGTCATAGCTGACATCCCACTACACATTACAAGGTCATGAAAATTTATACCAATGTACCAAGTATGCATCTTTTGCAAATGTGACCACATATTTTTGCAGTTTTCCCAAAATCTTATGAGTAGTCTTGGCATTTCTGTCAAAAATCTGATAATCAGCCGGGCTCGGTGGCTCAGTCTGTAATCCCGCGCCTTTGGAAGGCTGAGGTGAGTGGATTGCCTGAGCCCGCGGGTTCGAGACCCGCCAGGGCAGCGAGACCTCATCTCTACAACAAATCAAAAAATCAGCCGGGCATGGTAGTGCATGCCTATAATTCTGGCTACTTGGAAGGCTGAGGCGGAAGGATCTCCGGAGCCCAGCAGGTCGAGGCTGCGATGGCACGGAGCGGTCATTGCACTCCAGTCTGGGCGACAGAGTGAAACTCCAACTCAAAAAAAAAAAAAAAATCATAATCAAAGATTTGATAGACACTCAATTCTACTTTATTGGTCTATATATCTGTTATTTTGTAGTGCCATATAAGTTTGAATACAGTAGATTTGTAGTAAGTTTTAAAATTGAGAACAGTGAGTCCTCCAACTTTTCTCCTCTTTTGCAATATGGTTTTGGGTATTCATTGTCTCTTGCAATGACATATAAATTTTAAGATCAGTTTGTCCATTTTTTCAGAAAGGTCGCTAAAAATTTGACAGGAATTCCATTAAACTGTCAATCTATTTGGAGACTATCACCATCTTAACAATATTAAATGTTCAAATACATGAGCATAGATGACATTTCCATTAATTTAAATCATCTTTAATTTTCTTTCAATATTTTGTATTTTACAGCATAAAAATCTTGAATCCCCTTAGGTAAATGTATTCCTAAGTAGTTTATTATTGATACTAATATAAATAGAATTGTATTCTTTTATCACATTCATTTTCAAGTTTTTAATTGCTAGTGTATAGAAATACAACTAATTTTTGTATATTTATCTTATATTTTGCAACTTCACTGAATTCATCTAATTTTTGAAACATGGATTGTGTGTTGGGGGTATGTGTGTTTACTTTTTTTTGTTGTTTTTTGTTTCTATGGTGTATGGAACTTTTAGATATTCCCACATTTTAAAAAATGGGTCATCAGTGAATTGAAGTAGCTTTATTCTTCCTTTACAATTTGAACACCTTTTATTTTTTTCCCTAAATATTTGCCTAAAACATGTAGCTTGATGTGGAGTAGAAGTGACAAGAGCATATATCTTTATTTTATTTTTGATTTTAGAGGAAAAATTTGAGCCTTTTACTAAGTATGATGTTGTCTCTGAGGTTTTCATTGATATCTTTTATCAGCTTCATACATTATTTTTGTATTTCTGGTTTGTTGAGTGTTTTTAAAAATGGAAATCTATTGGATCTTTTTCAATGTTTTTATAATCAATCGTGATGCCTTCTTTTCCTTCAATGTATTAACATGGTGTGTTACATTTATTGATTTTTGTATGTTGCTCAGACATTGCATTCCTGTGATAAATTGCCCTCTGTCATGGAGTGTAATCCTTTTAACATGTTACTGTAACTGGAAATACAAGCATGCACCACTGCACCAGCATTGTGGGGTTTTGATATCATGGTAATGCTGCAGTCATAGAACAAGTTAGCATGTGTTCCTTCCTTTTCTGTTTCTGAAAAAAAAAAATTGAGAATAATTGGAATCTATTCTTTAAATATTTGGTAGAATTTACTAGTAAAACCATCTGGTCCTGAGTTTTTTTTTGTTTTGTTTTTTGTTTTTTTTTAGAAGTTTTTGATTACTGCTTCAATTTCTTTACTTGTTATAGGTGTATTCAGATTTTGTATTTCCTCTTGAGTCTGTTTTTGTAGTTTGTGTGTTTCTAGGAATTTTTTTATTTCATATAGGCTTGTCATAAAATTATTCCGTGTTCTCTAATAATCATTATTTGTTTTTGTAAGCTCTATAGTAATGTTCCAACTTTCTATCCTAATGTCAGTAATTTGAGTCTTCTCCTCTCTACCCACTGTCTTGTTGTTCTATCCAAAGGGTTATCAAATTTGTTGAAACTGTCAAAGAATTTACTTTGGTTTTGTTGATTATCTGTATTGCTTTTCTATTATATATTGCATCTTTTGCTGCTGTAATCTTTATTATTTATTTCTATCTGCTTGCTGCATTTTTTTCCTAGCTCCTTATGATGGAAAAATTATTGTTGATTTAAGATATTTATTTTTAATTTAGATTATTAGCTGATAATTTCTATCTGAGTGCTTTTTCAGCAATCTGTAACTTTTGTTATTTTGTGTATTTATTTTCATTTATCTCAAAGTATTTTGTAACCTCCACTGTGATTCTTTTTTTGACCCATTAGTTATTTTAAAGTCTAAATGTCCAAATACTTATAAATTTTCCATATTTGCTTCAGGTTTTAATTTCTATTATTATCTCACTGTGGTCTGAAAAGTTACTTTGTATGATTTTTATATTTTTAAGTATATTGAGAATTATTTTGGGCCCAAATATGATTTGTTCTGGTCAATGCTCCCTCCACACTTAAGACATATACTCTGCATTTATTAAATGAAAATGTTCTTCAATTATCTGTTAGGGAGAGAATACATGTTTTTTAGTATTGTTCAAGTTTACTATTTCGTTGTTTGTCTTTTGACTATTATTCTTTTATTGAAAGTGATTGCTAAAACCTTTAGCTATTATTGTTGAATTATTTATTTCTACCCTCAATTTTGTCACTTTTTGCTATATATGTGCATATGTGTTTATAATTGTTATATCTTCTTGATTCATTGACTCCTTTTACCACATACAATTCCCTTCTTTATGTCTTGTAACAATTTTTGTCTTAAAGTCTATTTCATATTACATTAATATAGCCACTCCAGTTCTCCTTTGGTAACTGTATGCATAGAGTATATATATGTTATTTCCCATTCTTTAACTTTCAACCTATATATTTATCTGGATCTAAAGTAATTTTGTTATAACACCACATTATCTGATTTAACAGACATATCAACCTATTATCACATTATCAGAGTTTAATGCAGTTATACTTAATGTAATTCCTAATAAGGAAGGAGTTACTTCTGTCATTTTTCTATTTGTTTTTGTGTTATATGTTTTTGTTCTGCAATTGTGTTACTACAGCCTTCTTCTTGTGTTAGATAGATATTTTCTATGTATTTTGATTACCTTTTTTTCTAGTTATATGCATATTTTAGTCATTTGTCTTAGGAATTGACTTGCAAGTAAAATCTCAATTTAAAAAAATCTAGTTTGAATTATTTCCAACATTGTTTTGATATTATATAAAAATAGGTCAAATTAGCTATGTCCCCTTTTCATGTCCTTACTGTCAAAAATGCATTTTTAAAATGTTATATTCCAATAGCAAAAACATGGAACCAACCATGCTGCCCAGTGAAGTTGGACTGTATAAAAAACTGTGCTACATATACACAATGGAATGTTATACAGCCACGAAGAAGGAAAAACATATGGACTTTGCAGAACTTGGATGGATTTAGAGTCTACCATACTTAGTGATCTATCATAGAAACAAAGAACAGAGTACTATATGTTCTCACCCATAAGTGAAACTTGAACAATTATCATAATACTATAAGAAAGGGATTGGTAGTAGTGGGAAACTGCCAGGGGAGGGAGGTGGGATTGGCAGTTGAGGGAAAGTGGCAGGGGAGGGAGGGTCACACTTCATCAACAATGGTACCTGCATAATGAACATTTGTATACCTAACCCTGAATTGTACCCCACATATTTGAAATAAAAAAGAAGAAAAATAAATAAATAAATAAATAAATAAAAATGATGTATTCATTAATATAGCTTTATGATTTTTTGAGTAGTTGTCTTTCAAATCATAGAGGAAAAAATGTATTATAAACCAAAAATACAATAAGACTGGTTTGTATTTATTTTCCATGAGAATTTAAATTACTCATTAGATTCATTTATTTTCAGCAGCATAGGTTGTTTTTGTTGTGTAAGTCTGCTAGCAACAACATCTTACCTTTTGTTTAACTGAGAAGGTATTAATTTTGCATTTTTCTTAGATATTTTTATCAAATATAAAATTCTCAGTTGACAGTTTTTTTTCTATCAACACTGTGAATCTCATATCTCACAGTCTTCTAGCATCCATGGCTCTGATAAGTAATCATTTTAATCTTATTAAGTATTCCTTGTGTATTAAGACTCACTTCTCTTTTGCTGCTGTGAACATATTTTCTTTATATTTGTCTTTCAACAGTTTGAATATAATGTGTTTTGGTGTAGGTTTTTTTTGAAATTGGAATTCATAGAATTCTTGAATTTGTAGATTGATGCCTTTCAAAAAATTTCAGAAGTTTGGGAAAATTATTTTTTCAATTACTCTTTCTGCTGCCTTCCCCCCCACCCCCTAACCTATTGGAACACGTTTTATGAATAGGTTGATATGTCTGTTAATGACCCACAGGACTCTAATACTTTGTTCATTTATCTTTACTTTTTTTGTTCTTTGCACACTGAGTAATCTGAATTAATCACTCTTGAAATTTATTGATTCTTTCTTCTGTTTGCTAAAATCTGTGCCTAAACCTTTCTAGTAAGTTTCTTAGTTCATTTTTGCACTTTTCAACTTCAAAGTTTTTATTTCAAGTCTTTGACTTGTAAGTACATATCTCAACTTTAAAAACAATTTCTATTAATTTCTGTTTTATTTTCTTTATGGATCATAGTTCCTTGTTTATCGGATACTTTATAAGGTTTTCTTGATGAAAACTGATCATTTTAATATGTTTTGTGGCAATTATAGAAATTAGAATCTCCACACTTTTGAAAATTTGCTATTATTGTGTTTTATAGTCATTTGTGTTTGATTATTTAATAAATTTGCTAAATTAATTTTGTAAAGTCTATATTCTTTGCTGTGTGGGGACACTGAAGTTTTCCTGTTTAATTAACTGAGTGGTCAGATAGTGGTTCAACAGAAGTTTCATTTAGTTCCTGGATCCAATAAAAATGCTCTGGTCTTTGAAGATAGATTATAAATGTGTGAGGGAAAGACCTTCAATATTTGGCTAGATAGAGCTTATAACTCTGTTTTGGTATTCATTTCTTGCTTATATAGAGCCTAAGGTCAGCAAGAGGAGAAAGTTTACAGGTTGTTTTTTTTTTCTTCTTTTTTTAGGATTCTTTTTTTGCATGTGCACACAGCCCTAGGATGTATATGGCCTCTAGATTGCCAGGATTATACTCGACCATTTTAAAGTCCTTATTCACAGAAGCAGCTCACTCCCTAGACATCCTTGAAGCTTTTAGTTTGGTATTTGCTCCAACTTTACTTCCTGCAATTTATGAATTTAACTTTAGATATTTTCAACAATTGACCCCTGAGTAACCTCTCAGTCCTTGGAATAGTCGAAGTTAGGCAAAATAAAGGCAAGCTACTTGAGCAGTTCTTCAGCAAGCCACCAGACAGGTTAAAGTAACCACGAGTAGTTGAGAATAAGATTCTTTGTACTCATTCCAGTACTAGGAAACCATACTATGAATCTAAGTTGTTGTCTCAAAATCCTGCATTAAGCTGATAAATTAGAACTGGAATGTAGCTAAAAATGCCACAAAACCCTCTTATTAAAATCAACTTGTTTTATTTTTCTTGATTATGTTTTCATCTGATTGCTAAGAAATTTTTACAAATTTCCAGAATTCTGATAAAGATGATTCTGACAGTTTTGTCACTAGAGTTATTACTTTTGTGGAAGAAGGGTGGACTGACACCATCCAGACAATCATTTTGTTTATGTTTCACACAGCAATAATTTACGTCTCTTTATGGGTTTTCTTTCAGACAATTCTCAAGGAGCAAGATAGAGAGAGATCAGCTAGTTTGTCCTAGGTCACACAGAAAATAAGTGAATTTGCATGCTGGAATACAAACCCATGTAGTGTGACTACAAATGGCTAGATAATGTAAAAAACTGCTACATCTTCAGACACTTAGAATGGCATGACAGAATGCACTATGGAATAATAAGCATTTCAACAGATTAAAATGTTTTAACAATGATAGTGAATCTTAAGCTTAACTTCAAGTAGGTAAAATGTGTGATAGGCAAGAAAATAATGGGAAGCTCTAAAACCATACAATAAAAATAGTTTGCAATTATAATGTCGAATATTGGCCCAGATATAAAAACAAAATATTTAATCCATAATATAACATTTGAATTAGGATTAAGTGTCTAATATATTTTGAAATAGTTATCTTTCCTACCTCTTGTTTCATAAAGTTACATGCAAAGGTTACCTAATTTAAAAATATTATGGGAAAAAATCAGTGTGGATAAATCCATCGGAAAACAATTTTTTGGCAGATGGATAGGATATGAAGTGTGAAGATTTGCAAAAGAATTAGAACTCAACTTTTCTTTCATTTTTCTCTTTTTGAATTTGCAGTTTGGTGAGCAAAGTTGATAGCAATGTATTTGTCTATCCCTAAATCTTATTTTCTTTGTCACTCAAGTCCCCTTTACTTAGTTCTAACAACACAAAGATATCTTACTGTTAATTTGCATTCAGTCTTTCAAATACTTGTATAGTGAAAAAGGGTTCCATGACAATCAATTTTATTAGATGAGTTGTGTACAATTTAGAGTTAATACACGAAAACATTTTCAGTTCACTTCATTTCCTGATAAAGTAGGCTGAGTAATATATTAACCTAATGGATTTGTGAAGTGTATAACACTGTTTGTTTAATTTATATCCCATTACACATAAAGTTTGACTGATTTTTATGACAGTAAAACTAGAAATTGACATGTATTTAGAAACATGATCATTAAAATATGTGTAATGGGTATTAAATACAGATTTAATCTATTTGATATATTTTTCACAATTTCTTGTTAGAAGTCTATGCTTTAATGTTATACACTTTCAGATAGAACCAATACATATTATTTGAATAGATAAGTTAGTGAATGTCCATTATAAACTCCACTGTTACTTTTAGATATAATTATAAATACAGTAAGAATGAGAGAATGAATTTTAAAATTTCATTCAAAGTTTCTTTAAAATCAGTATTTTAGTTTTTGAATGATGTGCTGTGTATTCCATTCAGGTTAAGGATAATAAAGTTGTGATCAGTTTAGAATTTAAAGTTCAAAAACTGAATTCTGAAATACGTGACTGCTTCCAAGAAGGAAATGTATACTTTGTGCTAAATGTTGAATTTCATTACAAATACTTTGAAAGCATGATGCTTTGTCTTACTTTATGGAGTTTGCTTTTAAAATGATGCTATGGCATTGTACTGACATACAAAAGAAGTACATATATTATCTTTTTGGCAAAATTTATTTAATTATGATGAAGTGACAAGTATTTTCTCATTCCAAATCTTATTAAAAATTTGACTTCATAAACTATGAGTACAATTTATTTTATTCTCAATAACTTTGTATCACAAAGGAAATGAAGATTGCATATCCGTTAGTACATTTGTAATATACTCTCTTAGGCATGTGTTTTATAAGGCAACCTTGGATAAGAAGGCCTGTCTCACAAAAAAAAATATTGTGAAACACTAAAAACATATAAACAGACTGTAATTACTTTAAATTTTTTCCTTACATTACAGAATGTTAAGCTTTCTTTAGTTTCTATAGTTTAATTCCTAAAAAGATAATAATTGCTCTTATTTTTTTCTTTATAATATTTTAATTTTTAAAACTATTTTAAAATTTTTCCTAATTTTAAAGATGTGGAGTACAATTCAGGGCTAGGTATATAAATGGTCATTATGCAGGTCCCCTTGTTAATGAAGTATGCCTTCCCAATCCCCAGAAGTTTCCCTAAACTGCCGATCCCACCCCCCTCCCCTGGCAGCTTTCCACTATTGCTAATCCCTTTCTTATAGTATTATGATAATTGTTCAAGATCTGCTTATGACTGACAACATATAGTATTCTGTTCTTTGTTTCTGTGATAGATCACTGAATATGATAGACTCTAAATCCATCCAAGTTGCTGCAAAGTCCATGTTTGCCCTTCTTTATGACTGTGTAATATTCTACTGTGTATATATACCACATTTTTAAAATCCAGTCTAGCTTCAATGGGCAGTGTGATTGGTTCCATGTTTTTGCTACTGTGAATAGAGCCGCAACACACGTGTGTGTAGGTATCTTTTTTGTAGAATAACTTGAGTTTCCCCAGGTATAAACAGATTGTAATTAGGGGGATTGCTGGGTCATATGGAAGGACAATTTCTAGTTCTTCCAGAAATCACCACACTGTCTTCCAAAGAGATTACACTAGTTTGCATTCCCACTAGCAGTGTAGAAGTGTTCTTTTCTCTCTGCACCCTTACCAGCATCCGTTGTTGTTTGTGTTATTAATGATGACTGTTCTTATTGGAGTTAGGTGGTATCTCAATGTCACTTTGATTTGCATTTCTGATGAATTGTGAGGTCAGGCACTTTTTCATGTGTCTGTTGACTGCCTGTATATCTTCTTTTGAGAAGTATCTATTCATGTCTTGTGCCCACTTTTTAATGGGGCTGTATTTTGTTTTTGTTTTTGTTTTCTTTCGGCATGTTTGAGTTCCTTGTAGATCCTAGATATCAGGCCTTTATTAGATATACAGTTGGCAAATATTTTTTCCCATTCTGTGGAATGTCTCTTTACTCTTAATGGTTTCTTTGGCTTTGCAAAAGCTTGTCAGTTTGATGAGGTCCCTCTTATCTATCTTATTTCTTATGGTATGGGCACTTAGGGTTTTGATCAGGAATTGGTTGCCAGTTCCAATTTCCATAAGGGTATCTCCTGCATTTTCTAAGATTCTTATAGTTTGAGGTTTTACGTTTAGGTCTTTGATCCACTTAGAGTTAATTTTTGTGTATGGTGATAAGTAGGGGTCCTATTTCAATCTTCTGCATGTGATCAGCCAGTTTTCCCGGCATCAGTTACTGAATAGGTTCTCCTTTCCCCAGTGGTTGTTGTTCAGAACTTCATCTATGACCATAACTGAAGTCTAGTTACACTAAATATTTAGTAATCCTTTAACAGAGTTCTTCAATGAAACCATGGCAATGATGAAAAAAATTATACAGCTATAAATTTCAGATGTTAACAGAAGGAACTTATATTAAACACAGAAAAATGCTAAAAAATAAGCAGAATATACAAAAAAAGTTATAGTGGTCACATATATATGCATATTCACATTACACTTAAATTTTTCAAATATCTTGTAGTCTAGACTCTCTCTTTTGATTAATTAACATTTCTTAAAGTGTAAGGTAGAAAGTAATATTCAAGCATGAGAGTTGTAGAAAATCTAACATAAAGCTTGATATGATCCTGAGATTATAACTTTATTTGTTTAAAATATTTTAATAACTTTTGTTGCTAATATGTATTGCCCTTGTTAGACTTAAAGCTAAATATAAGTAAAAATAATTTTACTATAGGCATTTTGGTGAATAATTTTTATGGAAGAACATTAATTTCCATGATTGTGTTTCTTGATTTCCCAATGAAATTGAAATTAGTGTTTATTTTCATGAAAACATCATTATGATTTCTTGTTGTTTTAATCAATGTTTCATATGATTTTACAAAACATTTTGTAAAAGAATATATTTATTCATCTAGCTAAAGTGATTTTCAGAAGAAAGTCTACCTAAGTTTAAGATTCAATTTGAAATTTATTTCTAGCATTTTGTTTTCATTGCTATTTTTTCTTTTTTGTTTTGTTTTGTTTTTCTTTTCTTTTTTGTGAAGGGGGAGGATTGAGTCAGGGTTTCACTTTGTCACCCAGGCTGAAGTACAGCAGTACAATACCAGCTCATCACAGTGTTGATTTCCCGGGCTAAAGGGATCCATTCTCTTCAGCCTCCTAAGCAGCTGGGACTACACCATCATATCTGGATTATTTTTTTACTTTTTGTAGAGAGGAGGTCTTGCTATGTTGATCAGGTTGGTTTCAAACTCCTGAGCTCAAGCAATCCTCTCACCTCGGCTTTCCAAAGTGTTTGGATTACAAGTGTGAGCCACTGGCCTTATTACTTCAAATATTACATTTTTATATTTTATTATATGTTTTAGATAATTGCATAATACTCTAATCAATTAAAAGCAGTCTAAGTTTGAACCTAATTCTCATTTTGTTTAAATAATTTTTATTTCATTATTTTAATAAAAGATTGTTTTTATTGACTGATATAATGTATTAAATATATCAAATTGCCAAGGAGGCATCAAGGAAATGAAAGCATAAACAATAAACAATACATAGTTACTGACTTAAAGTAAAAGACAAAAAAAAATCACTAATAATATAAACTAAGAGGGAAAATAGTGTTTTAAGAACCCTGTTTTAAAACCTTTAGTGTGGTTAAAACATTGAATTAAATCGTAACTTTTAGCTTTCCTGTCTGCAGATATCTAGGAAACTGAGCTTATTTAAAATCTATTACCTAATAGTAGCAAGCATATCACTATCAGGAGAAAAATCTTATTTCTTACCTTGAGTTCTACAAAAAAAATTGTAATATATACACTTATACACACAAACACACATACACCCCTACATAAACATATGCTGTTAGATACGCATAGGTACAGTAATATTTACTTTAAAACACATAGGTATAACACACAATATTTGTATCCTTGAATATATAAGGTTTTCAAATATATTGCATTTATAATAAAGTGTAAGTTCAATCGAAAGAGTAAGTAAATCCAATTTTTGCCAGTGTTCAAAGCCACATTTTGGACAAAAAGAAATAGAATTTTCCTTTAAACCTAAATTTCAAAAGATTCTCTTGGCATCTTCATCAGGTCTTTCCTGAGAAAAAATAACTAATACAGTCTGAATGAATTTGTTCATCTTTCTTTGTTCAAATGAATGTACTGTAAATCTTATATTTAGGCATTTTGGTGATGATTTTTGCAGAAGAACATAATTTCCATGATTGTACTTCTTGACTTTCCAGTGAAGTTGAACTTAGTGTCTCTCTCCATGAAAACACCATTAGGATTTCTTGTTGCTGCAATCAATGTTTCATAAGATTACACAAAGCATTTTTTAAAAGAATATATTCTTTCCATTTATCTAAAGTGATTTTTAAAAGGCAGTCAATCTAAATTTTTGGATGCAACTTGAAAGATGAAATAATTTGATTGTGTCAGACCTAACTTTCAATCCTAAGCAAATCAAATGTCACCAACTCTTCAAAAGAAAGCATAAATTTAATTATGTGAATTTTTTCTCCTTAAGTTCATATTTTAGTACACCTTGTAATGACCTTAAAAACATTCTCAGGAATTGCATTCCTTGGTCACAAATAAATTACTCATACACAAACACACAGATATACACACACTGTTGTACCTTTTTGTTTTGCTGTGATATGAACATACATCTTGAAACAACTTATTTGGTTAGACAAAAATCTACTATTTGAATCACAATGTTTTATTTATACAGTCTGGTTTTCACCCTTTAGCAGATCCATCATTTTTTCAGTTAAAATATTTCAACACTTCCTCACATGGAGGATTGGTCTGATTGTTTTTTGTTGTTGTTGTTGCTGTTTTTTTTGAGTTGGAGTCTCACTCTGTCGCCCAGACTGGAGTGCAGTGGCCGCTCCCAGCCACCACAGCCTCAACCTGCTGGGCTCCAGCCATCCTTCCGCCTCAGCCTTCCGAGTAGCCAGAATTACAGGCATGCGCTACCACGCCCAGCTGATTTTTTGATTTATTGTAGAGATGAGATCTCACCAATTTGCCCAGGCAGGTCATGAACTGATTTTCTTAAGCAATCTACAGGATCAATCTGCAGTAGTAGTCTTCTGTATATATCAAACTCACCAGGCAAAAATACAACAGTCTGAATTAATAGGAAAGTATCCTCAGATGCTAAGCATATCTCACAACCTTGAACATGTCCGACCTAATTAGAGAAGCCCTTAATGTACTTTAAATTTATTTTATTTGGCCTGGCTTGGTGGCTCAGCCTATAATCCCGCACCTTTGGGAGGCTGAGGTGAGTGGATTGCCTGAGCCCGTGGGTTCGAGACCCGTCTGGGTAGCTAGACTTCATCTCTACAATAAATCAAAAAATCAGCCGGCCGTGGTAGTGCATGACTGTAATTCTGGCTACTCGGAAGGCTGAGGTGGAAGGATCGCCGGAGCCCAGCAGGTCGAGGCTGCGGTGGCCGGGAGCGGTCACTGCACTCCAGTCTTGGCGACGGAGTGAGAAGCCAACTCAAAAAAAAAAAAAGAAAGAATTTATTTTATTTTATTTTTACTTTTTAGGGTCAGAGTCTCAATCTGTTCCCCAGACTGAAGTGTAGTAGAGTAATCATGGCTCACTACAGTCTTGAAATCCTAGGCTCAAGAGGTCCTCCCAACTCAGCCTCTCACATATCTGGGAATACAAGTGTGCACTACCACGCCCTGTTCCTTTATGTACTTCAGGAACTATGGTCACATTTGTAGTGGGAAGAGGAAGACATCAGATTAAATAATACTAATTTAATTTTTGCAAATATTGACAGAGTACTTATGATGTACATTTTGCTATGAATTTACTGCACAGATAACTTCCAAAATGTGAGGGATAATTTATGTATAATTACTATATTTTTCTTTTCCATGTACAAGAAGATCCCTTAGGAATGACTGTCACCAGCCATTAATATCAAGCACTCTATTCTTTGGATTGTTATTCAAGTTACTGTTTCTATGAGTTAATTTCCAGAGGCAAGTTTTAGCATTAGCAGACCCATTATTGCATTGGAAAAAAATTACCTCAGAACACTAAAATAATTACTAAGTTTTTCATCTTCAATGAAAAACAGAATTATGTCTTAAATGAAACCAGAGCTTTAGAGAAGATTGCAAATATTTTAAAATGTTAAATTGAAATCTATAATCCACATGGTAACTTAACTGAAAAATACTCTTATCAAATTTATGTATTACATAATGTTGACAAGGAGTTTTGCTTTGAATGAGTCACCTGATGAGATGAAAGAATTGTAAACTTGATATTTTAAATAACAGTGTGTTCTATGCATGAAGCTACAGTAAATAAAATAGAGGAACTTGTGATATGCATCAGTGATGAGCACTATAATGATAGTTTTAAATGTCAAATGTAAATTACTGAAAACAAATTTCTTACAGAAAAATTGAGTGTTTGTCAACTGTTGAAGCAATGTAAAATGCACAAATCTGATAGCAAATAGCCAAAGCAAACTATGCAGTATTGTTGAAGATTTTGAGAGGATTATATAATGTCATTAAATATTTTGTTTCTCTTACCTTTTTATAGTTGTTAGTTCTTTAGGCAAATTTTTAGCACAGAAATGTTTGGGTATAAAGTTTCAGTGGCTATTAATACTCCTGTTGAAATGAATATGACAACTTTGCTAAATTCTAAAAAGAAAAGTTGCCTCTTTTACAATCTATAAGATATTTTAAAGAAGGAAGATCAAGATAAATGATTTCCACTCTGTGAATGTTTTTCATATTCATGATACACTTGGATATTTACATTGAGACACTCAAGAAGACATAATTATTTAGCATGGCTTATGAAATACAGAGTTTGTTCTATTCAATAAAGCATTTCTTTTACTTTCTTAGGGGATAGTATTGGTTTTTAAGATGATCATAAGAATAGAAAGATGAACCTTTTATTATTTTTCCATCTAAGGAAAAAACATTGAAATAAAATTAATTATTAATGTAATTCCTATTTAATTTGGCTCCTGTATCACATTCTACAGAAACAGGAAAATACTCTGAGTTTATTGCTAAAAAACACTACTACTATTGTTTGTTATCCTCATGTTAACATACTATTTACTAACATTATCACTTAAAATCCTCAAGCAAATTCATGAACACTCACCAGTAGATGAATTTGTGGTGGCCTTCATAATTCACTGTGATTGAATACCTTTCCAATATTTATATTTGCATAAACATTTGTTAGGAAGATTAACTACATAATTATCCTGTGTCAACTAGGAATTTATGATTTATATATAAATTGTTAGGAGGATTAGTTCTATAATTATCTTGTGTTAACTGGATGACTGCCTTTTGGATACTATCCTTACTGGTTTATAAAGTGGCTTACAAACATTGATTGTGTCCAAAGACTAGTTGAGTGATCTTTAAAATGTAATTCAGTCATTATTCTCAGTTTCCTCATCTATAAATAAAAGTAATGATAGCTTCTTACCATGAAACTCAAAAATATCAATATATGCAAATTAGTTGGTTCTTTTGTTATTAAATGAGTAAAAAATTCACTTAAGGCAAAATGATACATAATTTCTGTAGAAATTATCTTAGGTAATATAATAAAGAGATAGAGTTAAATTTCATTGCAACTGTAAATTTATGTCTCCATTGGTTTGTTTTTATGTTTTAACATAAACTAAGCATAGAAAATCATAATGTTTATTTTATTCTCAAATCTGAAACTTTTCTTAGAAGGAATACAAATTATTTCAAACATTCTATGGAGAAAGATATTTTTTCTCAATGTTTTTCAGAAATTTATCTTCAATCACTATGTGGAATAGAAATAATATATAGGGCATCTAGAATAATGTATAATAATGTCAAATTGATTTTGTTGCTGAGCAACTCTTGCCTAAAATCCTCCTTTGCTGGTTACATTTTATTCTTAATTCTTCAGGTTATTTTAGGGTTGTCCTCCTAGGATAAGTGGCTTTTAGAGTTAGTGACAGATTGCCGCAGATGGAGAGGCAAATTACTGCCACACTGTTGTTATCTCTTAATTGACCAGTAATAGGGGCTATATCATCATGTTTCTAGACACATGGCTTCTTCTGTGACCGGAATACAGTTAGCAATTGCAGCAGTGCCCTTACATAGAAAATATCCAATTAACTTTTTCCAGGCAATATCAGTTGTAAATCCTCTCTTCTGTCTGAACACTTTTGTTTCAGTTTGTCTTGGCAGTATTGTGGAGGGGAGGTTGATGCAGGAAGTATGGAAAAATAGCTAAGAAGACTTCACTCCTGCTGAGATTGAGCCAGACACTTCAAGGCACCCTCGCCGCATGGTAATATTTGCCTTCCACCCTGCACAATGGCTCAGGTTTCTTTCCAGATTTACAAAGCAAATAAAATTACTATTGGTTCTTCAATGCAGTTGTGAGGCTAAAGTTGTGGAAATGATAATCTTACGAAGGCTCAGTCTTTTCTTTTGCCTTTGGGCAGAGTTTCTTATCAATTTCTGAGACTTTATTCCTCAGGCACATAAAAAGGAGCATTTTTATTAAATTAGCTAAAAGGTTTTTCACTGAGAGCTCTTGGAATATGGTTTTAAATTGCACATCATGAAACTTTAATATATTTTTCCAAAGCAGGCCTGCAATGGTGGAATATTCATGTCAAGCCTGCCATTTCGCCACATGGGAATACCTATTCTGAATTTGATTTGTCAAATGTTCACTTACACTTAATACCATTAATAATATTTAAATTGACAATTTCAAGCTGACAATGCATTTTTGTATCTCAAATGTACTTTATCTGAGAGAGACAACAGTTGATCCACACATTTATAAAGCTCAAAGCTGGTTCTTCTCTGAAAGATAAAATTAGAAAATCCAAAATAAGCCTGAAGTTACCCTAAGTCTCTAGTGTTAACTCAAGAAATAGTATTAAAAGCTGAAACCTCGTCTCTTTCTGAAACTTGGAAAGCTGTTTTTATGTATGTTAGGGATTTTGTTAGAAACAATGACACAATTTTAATGAAATGGAGAGCAAAATTGATTTGTTTTCTATATATGGGACTAGGCGCCTATGAAAAATCATTATTTGTATTTCATTCTCTATTTCCATTAATTGGTTAGGTCACTATAAATAATATTATATGGTACTTTTTAAAAAGTAGTGTTATATCATTTTGAAGACAAAATAATTCCAAAATATAATTGAAGAAATCGCTCCTATATTTTATTTTTAACATACAAGATCCAAAATAAATTTAATGAGCTTTTTGATTGATAGTAAATACATTTAAATAATATGTTAATTATTGAGAAAGAGAAACATGATCTCTGACAACCAGGAACTATTCTAGTAACATCAACTAGGTTTTGTTTTACTATGAACTGACCTGCCACTCACAACTAATTCTAAATATTGCACTCTTGAACAAGAGCAATTTCAAAGAATGCCAACAATAGGCAAGGTTTTTCTGACCATAATGAATCACAACAAGAAAGACATAATCATATTTTTAAAAAGACAAGAGAATGATCATGGTCAAGTCACAACATAACAAATATCTCCCTTTCTGTTATTGTAAGTATGTCAGTTCATTTTGCACCGGTATAAAGAAATTTCTGAGGATGGGTACTTTATAAAAAAGAAAAAAGGTTTATCTGGCTCACATTTCTGCATGGTGGTGGCATCTTCTCACCTTCTGGTGAGGACTCAGGAGGTTTTTACTCTTGACAGAAGTCAAGGGGAGCACACATGACACATGGTGAGAGAGGAAGAAAGAAAAGTTGATGCCAAGCTCTTTTAAATAACTAATTCTCCAATGAACTAACGAGGTAAGTGAGCACTCTTTACCACTAGAACATCGTCAAGTCATTCTTTAGGGATCTGCTTTAATGATCCAATCGTCCTACACTTGTCCCCACATCCAATGTTGGTGATCGCATTTAAACACAAGCTTTGGAAGAGATAATCATCCAAACTATATCAGTAAGTGAACACTTTTTCTTAATAAAT
The DNA here is from genome assembly GCF_000164805.1 of Carlito syrichta. Taxonomy (NCBI): domain Eukaryota; kingdom Metazoa; phylum Chordata; class Mammalia; order Primates; family Tarsiidae; genus Carlito; species Carlito syrichta. The sequence goes on along the minus strand of NW_007258196.1, from coordinate 95,138 downwards.
TATACCTTTATCCTCAGTTTAGTTTTCCCTTTCAGTGCATGAGAATTTTAAAATACACAATCATAGACTTACTTCAATTCTCGATAACATAAAATCTGGGGGAGCAAGACCCTATCCCTTAATTCTGTCTAAAATCATCTAATAACACCTTATATTAATACTCTTAATGTTTCACCATGGTGATTTTTTTCTGCAATAAATAATAAACAAAATTTGTTAATCTATAGGTGTGTTCTGGTTGGTATTTGACTGGAAGTTATTGACACGATATCATTAAAACTGAATTTTGAATAGGATAGCTGTGTGACAATTATGGTTTTCATCTGCCCTTACAAAAAAAATCCTAAATATGAAATATTGAATTAAGTAAGGTATCAGTTTTTGGAAAAAATAATTATCTTAGTCAATAAATAATTGGATTAACCTAAACTGATTTTTTTAAGTTGTGTTTTAAACTAGTTCTGCTTTCTGGGTCATTTGGGTTTATGTTCTAAGTGTTATGGTCTAAAGAGGCCTTTCCCACCCATAGCTTACATTCTAGTAAGGAAAACAAATCTACACAGCACTATAGCTATAGGCACAGTGAGGTCATTAAAGTTTAAATAAGCAGAAATGATGAAGGCAAAATGAATGCATAAGTCCTTGATTCAAAGTTTGCTGTAATACAAATTTTGTCTCTCTGTATTACCTTCATTCTCTTAATAAAATAAAAATTATGAAAAACTTAAAAATTTTAAGAAGATATAAAGTTTTAATATAGTTTTTAAATTAAAAAATAGAGTGCAATGGTATCCAGAACACAAATAAATATAATTAGGAATTTATTTTATAGAACATTAAAAGTCAATCTGATAATTTATCTATTGTAGAAGAAACACAAGATAAACAAAATATTAATGAAAAATTGTTATTTTTAATGATTTCACTTAAATAATCAATATATATTTTATGATCTATTGCAGATATATAATATGAGAAAATGAATACTTTTTGTGAGTTTTGTTCTCAAATTTGTGGGATCACATGTTTTAATGCTTAACACTTTTTAACATTTTATCTTCCAAATCACATTTTTGGCATTTAATTGTCTATGGAATATACAAGAAAAATGTTTGAATAAGTAGTAAGTAACCAAAAGTATCTATTTTGCAAGACTATAAAAATGCTCAATGAGTTAAGCAAATTTTAAGAATTTACTTTTCATCAAAGAAACATAATTGTTGCTAGGGAAAAGTCAACCTACTGAAAGATAGTTTGTGTGTATTTTTAAAATCTGTTTATGTGGTTGGTTTACATTCCATTTCAATCACGAGCAACTATAATTGTAGAATTGAGTGGGTAGCAAAGAATAAGAATAAGAATTATTTTGTTTCTCAGTGAAGAAAGAAAAGTAAACATTTTTATTTTTCATATTTAATATGGTATTTATAGAGAATAAGAGAAACTTCCTTCAGACACGAATGTTTTATGTGTCACAACTGAGTCATTTCATATTATATATAAAAGATATAAAATAAAAATTATAAAGACACTCAATAGACTTTATTTCTTGCTGGAATTTTGTAAAGCTGACAGGAACATTTATTATATAGTGGCTACTTTGTTAACATTCTTTGATGTAAATAATACCACTAGAAATTTTCAGAGTCTCCTTTTAGCATGACAATCAACTCAGGACTAGATGTTGTTTCACAAGAAGTTGGAATTTTTCAACTCTTATCATTGAACACGAGCCACTAAATGAGAAACATCTGAAAATGAAATATGAGAAGCTTCAAATAGATCAGCTGAATAAACTGCATTATTGATTTTTTAAGCTTTTTTATTATCATTTTGGTCAGTTTATGTGATATTCTGAAACTGTTTTTGCTAATGCTATAAAAATTCACTTCAAGAGAATGATAGAAAGTCAGTAATACTTTAAGACTTTTATCACATTAGTAACTTTCTTATGATATTAGAAATTCAATAAAGGACAGAAAAGTCACTGATCCTATAGCTAAATTGCTAATATAATGCAGCACTTACCACTATGACATGAAATATGCATTTTACTCTGATGCTTTAAAGCTTTCAATTTTTCTTTTGTAGTCCTTTGAGGACCTTTCTTTTTAGTGTATTTTTTTTAACAATAAATATACAATAATGTGTGAAAGTTCACAAATTGTAAAACAACAGGACATTGATTCTTCTAAAGAGAAGATAAAGGTCATCTATGAACTAATTTTGCTTCTGGGATTATAAAAGAACTCATGTCACCCTAGAATACTTAAAAAGACAAAAAAAAAAGCAAAACTTGGAGAATTAAGTTGCAACAAGATCATTGTTCAAAACCAGGAAGTACTTATTAACTAAAATGCAAATTATTTAGAGGACTGGTATCACATAATTAATGTTCTTAGTACACCACACTCTCCTATACAAATGGGCTTTGCTTATTAAGTGTGTATCTAATACAGAAATTTCACAGGACGTGCTAATTGAAATTTTTTCCATTTCTGTTAAATAAATATTATAATTGTCCCATCCATGTCAACATACACACAAGTGATATGACCTGTGGCGACTAGCTATACATTTATTACATATTTGCACTGACCAAAATTCTCAGTAGGAAAGATGGCATATTCATTTATTTGTCCTTTCATTCATCAGATATCGCTGGAATAGTTTCTGTACGTCTTCAGCAAGGTGCCCTTTAATGTGCTTGGGATATAGTGCTGATCAAGACACAGAAAGATGAGATAATGTGAATATAATAAATTATTTCAGATAAGTTCTAGGAATCAATGTAAAAGCATGGATTGTTAGCAAATGATGAGTTTGGTGGTGTGGTCAGGAAAGACTCCTCTAACTAAATGAGATTTGAATGGAAAGTTGAAAAATGAAGATGAACCATTTCAAAAGTAGTAGAGAAAATCCTCAATCAAACAAACAAAAGCTTAAAACTAAAATTATGAGGTTTTGTTTGTTTGTTTGTTTGGAAGATATAATATGCAATGATGTTCAAGTATACGTATTTCTAATTTTAAAATAGGTTGATCTTTCCTGTTTACCAGATATATTTTTCCTGGACTCCTTCTAATATGATAGTTAATACAAAAGGTATAAAATTAGTGTCTGCTGTATAAATACATAGAGGGTAATGTTAGCAAGAAGCAAGCTGATTAATGCCACAAAGGCAGGCACTGCAAATATCTGTTGCTGAAGTCAAAACATAGAGTCGAATAGAGAGAAAAGAGTTGGTTGACATAATTTTGTGAAGTCTTATGTTCCCAGGTTCTGTTTCTATTCATGAAAACCAGGTAAACCTCTCTGACTTCAGGAGAAGATTGGAGTTTGTTCTCTGGAGAGTATAAACCAAAAACAACATGGTCTTGGTGATGCTAAGTATGGTTGAGGAAGGAGTAATGAGTTGTACTGAAATAAATGGCAGCAAAATAAATATCAATATAAAAAACAGTAAAAAGACAATGTTAAAATAAAACAAATGTTTTAAAATATTTAGAAAAAAGTGTTTGGTATGAGTGTTATTCATAGAAATCTAGTCACCAAGAGTAACGATAGAATAAAACTTTACCAAATTTAAATATTTTTTTAAAATTACTCTTGTTCACTTTTTCTCAAGAACTATTGAGTGCTATGCCCCACAAAAATGAAGCAATAACTAAGCAATCAACTAGCCAAATCACAATAAAAAGAACAATAAAATAAAAACACGAGACACAGAATATATAGTATCTAACACAAATGATTACCAGAAAAAATTGCCAGAAGAATTGAACATTAGTGTGATGGGTAAAGTATATATTAATATTTAATTACTATTAGTAGTGGGTATCAATTATCAATTGAAATCTTCAAGTAAAGGGCAAATATTGACAATTATAAGATGCCTCATTTTAAAAATTAAGTGATTATATATTTAATAAGAAATGAACATTAAATTTTAGATGTTAGAAAATCTAGTGAACCTTTTTCTAACTAAGAATAACAAATATTTTCAAATGGGAAAATTATAAAATTCAAATAGTAAAAAGAACATGTGAGCATAATTTAAGAAATATTTTTTTAAAAATACTACTGCAAGGACTAACCTTATCAACTTTAAATTTATTATGACGATACATTAATTAAACTAAATGAATGAATAGATAAGTCAATGTTACAATATTATAAAATCTAAGCACATAAAGAAATTGGTATATGATATACAGAATTTAATATGAAAAGAAGGCATAACAAAACAGTAATGTATAAATACATACATACATACATACATAGGAATAAATGACCAATCTTCTGAAAAAGCAATTTTATGTTTTTGAAATTTGCACAGATTTAACTAACATAATGAACACATACAATATTAAATTATTTTGAAAGTCAAAGGTAATTGAATAGTATCTTGAGGGTGTTGTGTAATAATAACAACAATAATAATAGGTTAAAATTGTCGGTGACCAGCACTGACCGAGGGGGGGTTAGGACTGCACCGGAGAATCTGGACGGAGAGAAGAGACCACTCGGAGGCAGTTCTTCTGGGAACAGTCTGATCAGGACTGAAGCCAAATTTTATTCAGACTCCTTCCAACTTATATACCATTTTCTATACCCTCCAGCAGTGTGATAATCACTCACTGGGGTCGTACAAGTTCCGTGCTTTACAAACTATGCATCACAAGACCACCACGAGATCTGCAATTTCCAAGCAAACAATTCAAACTCCATGATGTCTGTCATGCTTACATTAAGGTCACAGGTGCACAATTTCAATACAAATCGTTCAAAGTGTTTTCCATAATGTTCAATGAATCATTCATATTATACTCTTTGTTCTATACCCTGATTAATACAAAAAACTTTTCTAAGTTAACTCTAGGTTCAATCCAAGTTCACTGACTCCTAATATTTTTAACGATTAATATTATCAACTTAACACTATACTATAATCTATAAGTTTACTTAAATGACTTAGCTGTTAGTTATACTATTAACCTATTATGATTTAATGTAATGACTTATAACTCAGTTAAAACTTATTCTTAAACTACCAAACTTTACTATAATTCATATGAGTTTCATATGTCTAAACTTTAATTTTTATATAATCTAATGATTGACCTTTAATACTATGCTATATCCTATTAAGCTAATACCTCATCATCAATTCTTTCATAAATCGTATAGTAACTATTATATTTGAGTAATGTAGCAAAAGGAAACAAACAGCAAGCGTAAATTTACGCAACTATGAGTGTATACGTATATATTTTGTCCTACAAGTCTACTCTAAAAATTCAAATAGTAGCTGTCACACTCTTGCACAAGGAAATGCATGGCTGCCATGATGGTGGTCATGGGCTGCAGCAGACAGAGTTTCAGTAATTAACGAAACAAAAGAAAACGTTCTGCCTGGCTAGGGGCAAGGCAACAAAACTATTATGGTAATTTACTTTCTAATCTTAGCCCTAGGGGAAACAGCTTTCGGAACGAGAGCTGACTAACCAGTCTACCAGGAAATAGAAGTTAAAAAATATCTAGAAAGAAGTAAAACTTAGAAAGACAGAGAAAAATAATTCCACTGTGTACTTTCCATCAGGCATATTGATATTTACTTATGTTTTACTGCCATGTATGCACACTGGTCACTAATCGCACGCCGATATTATAGGTATGACTGATATCCTATGTCAGAGGTGATCTTCCAGATGGGCCTTTACAGGCCTCAGCCATGTAGCTATAGATGTTGGCTCTCAACAAAAAATTCCACCCATATAGCTCTTTCCATAAAAGACTCAGTGAAAGTAGGAGACTAATATGGTTAGTAGGGTTAAACTGCTTGCTGCCCAATTTCTGCTGAATCCCCAAGGGAGATTTGAGGGTTTATCTTTTCCTAAGCCCCCAATATAACACCCACGTACATAGATAAATATAGACATATGTCATCCCTTGGTATCACAGAAGGATGATCGGCTCCAGGACTT